>NW_009735612.1:0-20849 GCF_000703405.1 Apaloderma vittatum | reverse complement strand
AGGAATGCCACCCTTTGCATTCAAAAGACCAGATCAAAATTTCTGCCTTAAAAAAAACCTACAGAGAGAGGTATTTGTCACTGAGCTATAAACAGGCTCTGTTCTCCCTGAAAACAATATCTGTGAATAATGTAACCCAAAAGACCTGAATCTTACAGAAAGGACTTGTCTTTATTGCTAAAGCTCTCATCTCCCTTTAAGTGTGGATGAAACAATGCTGGGTTGAAAAAACAGGGTCAGTATGGTTAATCCTAATTTAGGAGGCAAAATACTTCTTTATCAGTGAAGGACACATTTTTATTGTACTTATCTAAGGATTTTTTTCTGACATGACTGTTACAGCAAAATATCCCTTCCCATTTCCCCAGCCCCACTGATAAATTTACGTTGGTACAACTTTAAATTTAGATCCTTCCTGTGGGCCACATATAACTGTTCCCCTTTTTAGTTTCCTCTGTGATCAGGGTGGTGTTAGGACAGTTTCCTGTCAAAGCAAATCAATGCCAATCTTTTCAAGAGCCAATTGCACCAACTGTCTTTGAATCTGTTTCGCTGAATGAGGTTTTTCCTGTCAATGTACCTGACTTGTGAGCAGTCAGATGTCAGCAAAGAGATCCCAGGAGCCCACGTGCCATGGTAGGAGCAGGAAGGATCCTTTCTGAAGGATACCACTGGGAGGGATGTAGAAGCTTTGGAAGGATCTCCAGAGCAAGAAGACACTTTCCCTGTGGAAAGGGCAAGTAAGAAAAACAGATGAGCATCAAGCTCTACAAGCAAACAAAAGAGCAGCTGCAGAGAGCAGAATGCCAAGGGCTTACAGTGTGAGGTACTACCATACATGTCCCAGTGCCCAGATGCTTGTATTCATCTTGGTTCCCAGCACATATTTTTTCACAAGAGTAAACAAATAAGACACTTGAGGGAAATTTAAGGGCATCCTTGGTTTTATTTTCCTATGGATATGAAGCAAGTACAAGTAAAGACCACTGGTTTGGGGTTTGTTATTTTTTTACTCAGCTATGAAGAAAAAGCATGCTATAAAAATCATGTTGTAGCTTTTATATTTAGCCCTAATTGTGGCCCCATATATAGAAAAACTATAAAACCAGAGCACATCTTCCAAGTAATATAAGTTGTGAATTATATGGTCCTGCTCAGTACACTCTGAAGATTTTCTATTTTGTGTGCAGATCTTTCACTTTCTGCTGAAAACAGCACAAGAAATGCCTGTGAAGTTAGACCAATCCTTAAAGTGAAGTTTAGGCTTCTATATTTTAATTAGATATCACCATTTTGGGTTCAAGTTGTTTGCATCTGTGGAATAATTTATAGCCACAGTTGCTCTTTAACATAATCCTGCCTTGTCACACTGTGGTCACGGTTAATGATTTCAGTGTTTCTGTGGAAATGTTTTAGGCTAGAGGTGTTTGAAGCTTTCAAAAAAAAGCTGCCCAAATTTATTAGCATCCTGATACACAAAGTATTTTACACAGACTTGTTAAAAGAAAAATAATTCAAAAGCGTGGACATGATCGCAGAAGCTAAGTGTAGTCATATTGGTGACGTCCCTGCTTGCGTAACGCTGCTGTTGACATCTGAAAGCTTTTCTAACTCCATGAAGCAGACCTATTTTTGAAGTGTGTTGAAATAAAAGCTCTCTGAAGTAAAGAAGAATCTAAAAATGTTACAAGTAACCTTAGCACAGCCTGGATACATATGCAAAGCAGAGGACCTAAGTCTTTGTGTAAAAATGGAACTTATTTCATTAATACAGACCCATGCCTCCTTCTGATTGCAGCAACAGTGTCCAGACTACAGACCTACAGTATTATTATTTTTTTTCCTAGAAGTTTAAATATGCATGGAGAGTTTGTGTCAAGATCCTCTGAGTGGTTTGTTAATGTTTTTGCATTCTAAAAACATAGGGGCCATGTTATGCTCTTGTCTTGTTCACTTTCTCTCCCTTTCTGCTTCATGTTTGAAGCTCCAAGGTTTTCTTTTGGGTTTTATCAAATTACACACTTAAGAATGGCATACATTTCAGAAACAGATGGATTTAATGTGCATGAAAATGCATGCCTTTTAAAGAAACTAAATTAGTAGTTCCACTTCTACCCCTTTCTATTGAAGACAGAACTCTGAAAGTTTTCTGGTCTAAAGCATAACTTTACAGACATCAGCAAAATGAGATTTATTTGCATGGAAATTTGACAGAACATCAGACAAACCATCAGCAAGACCAAATCTGACAGTTTCTGGTAGACATGAAGGGAGCTGGGATAGTACTAGATAAAACATATAGAAAAAAAGGCTTTAAGAATCCATAACCGGTGGACATTTCAAGATTCTTATTCACCAAATTCACAGCAGTCCATGACTCTGTACTTTTGTCTAACAATGAAGTTAACCTGGAATACGAAATTTATTTCAGTGGTAAATTAGTGTTTATTCCTTTCCAAAGTGTGCTGTCTCTCCTTATGAGCTTACAACCAAAAGCAAGATCAGATTTTCAGGGTTTTTTTAAAGCACCTGGCTCCCACAAAACCGCATTACACATAAAAGGTGAAGCAGAATAGCAGTTCTGTTGCCTAGCCATGTTGCCTTTGCTTTGGTGCAAAGGGACCTGCTCTGTGTTTGCAGCACTAAAATCGGAAAGAAATGGGTAATATTGCTGTGCGAGGTGGGCCAGAGGAAGCTGTGAACAGGAACAGTGCATAGGACAGGGACAAGTCTCCTGAGACATGACTCCTTATCTGTGTTAATGCGTCTTAATCTGCAGTCAAAATGGTCTGTTGAAATAACTCTGAGCGACCCAACTGCAGGATTCTTCATGATGTTTCTGGACAAGGGCAAAAAAACAAAGGCAAAACATCAGGAATGCTTTACCTCTCTCAGGACTGACCAGGGACTATTTAGACACTTGACTATGTCTACAATTTGGCAAGCTGCTTAATTATATTCCTGACTATTAGTATATAATCAAGTCTACTCTTTTTCTGCCTCCTAAAATTCTGAGTGGGGCTCAGCTACTGAACAGGTTTGGAGCTGAACTTGTGCTTTGGGACTTTGCTGAGCCCATGTCCAGTCACTTGGGTGGGGCAGAAGTGCTCAGCACTTCCCTGCTATCTTTGTTCCTGAGGGCTCTGATTTAGAAAGGAATTATTTAAAGGAAACACTTAGATACCTGCTTATGAGGTTTGCTGAGCATTAACATATGGAGATTGACCCAGAATTGTGCATTGTTGAACTAAGCTGCCTGCTCAATGGGAGCTGCTGAATCAGACCATCAAACAAGAAAATAATTATTGACATAAATGTTATTTTTTCTTTACAGGAGGCAAATACTTTGTCTTAAAATTATCTGGAACTCTTAGCAACTGATGAACACCAAGCATGACACAAGTCAGTTTTGATCAGTGGCAAAAGTCATGTGCTCAGCTGCCTTGTCTGATTTCCCTGATGCAACAGAACTGGATGTGTCACAAGAGTTAGTTTTCTTTTGCAGATTCTTTTGCCAGTAAATAACCACATTCCAACAATGCATAGGTACAACCCCCCAGCTGAAATGAAATGATAATTTGTAGTGTTTTAGAGTCTTAATGAAGTTTTTCAGTTCATCAGCTAATCTTCAAACTGAAGAGATTTTTATGAAGTTTTCCTGAATTGGATCATCCATCTCTGATGTGTATTCCAATGATCTCAAGGACTGTCTGAATTTAGAGCTTTTTTTTAATACTTCCTTTCTCAACTTGTGATTAGATGATTCAGTATTTTGAATGAATGCAGCTAATCCAGACACATTTTACTACATGGATGTGCAGAACTAACAGTAATTTGCATTCTTTGATTTCTATACGGTATATAGCTGAGAATTAGTGTTTTGGGTTTTGTCTGCAGCTATTACAACTCCATATTACTGCCCTTTTCCCTCCACCATATGTGAGTCTGCAGTTTACCCCAAAATACATAAGAAACAGAGTACAGACGTGCTGAAGCTAGCAGGGAAATTTTATGATTCCTGGGTTGGATACCAGAATCCCAACAGATTTGAAAAAGGTTGTCGTGATGAATCATGAACCAGTTACGTCCTCCTTACAGCCATACATTTTTTTTAACAACTCTCCATCAGGTACTTTGGTTATCCATTACTTTACTGGGTCCCAGTCCCTTGGTAAGTAATATAAATATAATGTAAACATACTCTTGGGCTGGATTTTTTTTTGAGGCAACCAACAATTTCCTTTTGAGAGGAAAGCTGGGTGTGGGGTGGTGCATGATAGGGAGCGCTCCTTGTAGATAGTACAGCTGAGACACAGCAAGTTTATCTCTCTCCATTCCCATGGTACTTCACTGTTAGCCCAGAAGTCTTTGTGACATCTCACATATGCGTTCCTGTGGTGTGCAGTATAAACAAGTAACGTGGTGTAGTAAGATCTTCATGGTTATACAAGTTTAAGACTTAAAAACTGTGAGGAAACTGTTGTCTTAGGGCTGCGGGAGGAGGTTGAGGGGCCCACAGTGAAATTGGTTGGTTTCTTCTGGGACAGGTCGAGGTCCTGGTGTACTCTGTATGCTCACTTCTGGAGCACAATGTGCTTTCACAGGGGAAGGGCTAAGCACCGCGGGAACATTGTACAAATTTACCAGGAGGAAGGCAAACAAAGAAGTGAAGAGATGTACATAGGTGATAACAAGGTAAATATTAGAAATGTTGGCCTGTATTATACTAATATAATAGGATATCAGTAAGGAACAAATAGTCAGACATTCATGGCTGAGAACAGTACCAAGCCTGGACTGATAACACTCCAGCTTGCTGTTAGTAAAACTCAGACTGAAAGTGGTGCATTTAGAAACATATAGGAAGACTAAGACATCAAGACAAATCCAGCTTTAGCTTTCTCACTTTGCACAAGGCAGATCTGACATTCATGGAGGAATGAACTGCAGCAGTAGGGTGTTGCATCAGTACAAAAGCAAGGACCTCTCAATTTTTCCTGTTCCCGTTTACTTAGAGAGCCTTCACATTGAAGCCATCACAGCTTAGTAAGCCAGCAAGCTAGTAGGGTTGGATCACACGTTTTTCACTTATTCAGTGAAAAGTCCGATGTTTGTCATACCTGAGCTATGGATGTTAATGGAGCCATCCACTGATTTCAGTAGGATTCATACTACGCTCTGCTGTGGAAGAGGCATTGGTTTTGATATTTTAGTCATAAATAACACTGCTTCATTGCCTTATGCTCTGAGAGGGAAACTGCTTTGATCTCCATTCCTCCAAAATCTTTTGTCACCTCTGAGCTACAGATTCCTATGCTGTGGACAAATACTGTCTTGCAGCCCTCCTTTCCAAGTATCATATGATGACAAATTACAGGAGACAGACATTCTTTTCCCGTGTTTTTTTCCAGGAACATTAACACACTTGAAGGTCATGTCAAAGAACAGTAATTCATCATGATTTTTCACAGCAGTGGGTAATATTGTTCTAAAAATATTGTTATCCCTTAACACGTTACATAAACAGAGCAGTTTAGCAGTACTGGTGGAAAAGGCTAGGCAGGTGGGTTACAATGGTTGAAACATGAAGTTCAGGTAATTTCCTCCAGGTGTCCGTGCACTATGCCTGTTGCAGCAAACTCCAGCATCGTAGAGTGTCATCATGGACAGCAGCCTGAGCTGGTGGGATGCAGTGTGTGGACATGGAATAGAAGACTTAACAACATGAAACACAAACCTGAAGTGGTCTTCTCTACTCAGTGCCTAAGCTGCAGCCTCAGATCAAGAAGAAATTCCACCCCTGTTGAAGTCAACGAGGAGTTCACTATTGGGAATATCTCTTAAGTTGTCTTGGGACCCCATTCATATTTCAATAGCAAGAAGTTTTGACGTATTTTTTTCATAAAGTCAACAAACATCAAAGTGGTTTTGGGGTTTTTTTTTGTTTGTTTGTTTTTAAAAATGTCATAGATTTCTGGAGCAAGAAAGTCTCCTTTACAGGTGACTATGATTTTGGTAAGTTGCAAACATGTTTTCTAAGCAACTATTTGTTACCTAATGCTGAAGAAATTGTTGTGTTTATTATTGTGTTCCATAGCACCATGAGAACAACTTTTAAAATTACTGTTTTATAGGGAATTTTACTGTCAGATTCTAAATAATTCTGTTATTTTTGGACTTTTGCAATAATGAATGTATTGGGTGGGGACTACAGAGTGGAAAAATAGAGGGGAGTTAGATCAGATTGTCAATAATCTAGATGTATTATATATTCAAGCTTCTTTTACAATATAATTTACTAGCTTACAATATTTCCTAGTTCTATGCATAATTTGTGCTCAAGTTTTGTTTTGCTAACAAGACCAAATGAGAAAAAGAGGTGGTAAAGAGCATATTTCCTATTAGTGTTTCCATCTCATTGTGGACAAGTGATGTTTCTTAAAAACATTGTAAGGAAAGATAGATGATAGAGTTTTTATATTTTTGTGAACGTTTAACTGCTTGATGAAGAATGGACATGGTCCTTACAGTTCTTGTACAATAGATAATTACTGTTACTATTTATCTGGTTTGCAATGAGAGACATGAAAGTCTTTCAGAGGCACATATGTAATTTCTCCTACTGCAGTTCATCTCATGTGCATAAAGCATTCACATGTCTCTCTGGGGAGGAGATTTTGTGAAGGGCTTCAATACGTGGCCTTTTAGTCCAGCTTGCCTCATGTCGTCTAGAAGTCACTTCCTGTTTTTTGATCTAAACTAGAAAAAAATGAGACAAGTTATTCTCTGTTTTCTCTCATAGCAGTTCATAAAGAATCAAGTCCCAGTGTACGTAAAGCAAGAATAGAGATGCAGGAGAGATACAGATCTTCCTTTCAGAGATGGTATTTTTAAATGTTAGCCACTTCCTTGGTCTTAGTAAAATCAGAAAATGATTGTTGCTCAAGAACATTATAAATGACTCTAGCAAACACATTTTTTTAAAAAAAAAAAAAATTTAAAATTATTATTGAGAAAAAGACATCTTCATTTGCTGAAAGAGAAACTTTGAACAGCAAAGGCCCCAGAGCAAAGTCTAACAGGAGCAGCAGTACTTTGCAAAGTGCCATGAATAGCTTGAGCAAAACAAATGTGTTCAGGGAATATTGATGCTCTTGGACAACTCTCTGTAGGCTACCAAATATGATGCTATGAAAAGAAAACAACCTGTTTCTCCTGTTTTGATAGAAACAATTGACGTTAAATTTTATCAGCGGCCACTCATTTGCTGTCAAAAATCCTTGCTAATTCTAAGCAGCATAAGTATGCTTTGGGTCAATTCTGTGTTAGCATCCTTACACTTGTTCAGACGAACTCTACCAAAGGTACTCTTTGACCCCTACATCACACTCTTGTGGCATATAACAATAATTTCTAGTGTTGAGGATGCCACTATTTTACGATCTTGAAATGGCAAGCAAGAGGAAGACAGAAATAGGTACATTACACAGAATATATGTACTTTTTTTAAAGGTGCATAAGATAAAATTTTTATTAGGAAATCACTTCAGTGAACTTTTCTGTAGCTACAGTGTTTCAAATACATGATCTGGATCAGGAAATTGAATAGGTTGACTTGAAGTCTCAGTTTCCATTCAATGCCTGTAATGGAAATGCTTTTCATCCTTATTTAAAAAGAGAGCAGCAAAAAAAAAATGTAACTGTTACTTTTCCCCATTCTTGTCTATTCTTTCTGTCTTCCTTTGCAGAATCATGAGGAAACGAAAAATGATTTTAAATGATTGAAAAACACTGAGTTGGACAAATATGCAAAAAATGCTAAAAATTACAAAATAGGCAGTCTCAAAGCTGCAGAGTGATTGTTTCATCAATTCAGCATGTTCAAAAATCATAATGGTGAGGATCTGTTGCTAGTGATTTCATACTCCCTTCTCTTTCCAAAGAGGCAGGTGAAATTACTTGAAGTTTGGTTATTCCATTCTCGCTTGTGTTAAATTTATTTTCTCCTTCTGGCAAGATGATCACACAGCTAGATTTGTAGCTGTTATAAATCAGTACACAGGTTTCTTTAACACTTTCCTGAGAATGTTTTTCTAGTGAAAAGCATTAGACAGTCCCTCTCTGAAGACTGGAGTAGAGGTCAGTGGACACATGCACAAAGTCAGACATATTAAATGGGACATCTCACTTTCCAACACGTGTACAATAAGGTGCCTGTAAAGCTGAATTCTTGGCAGAGTGACTTTTTCTAAAGTAATCTTACTTTGCAACATGGAAGTTGTGGTATCTTTCCCCCTTCATCAGTAACCAGAGGAATGAAATCCAAACATTTCTCATTGGTACGGTCATATGAGACCACTGAATCCTTGGTTGTCCATCAGAGGACTGCAGTTCAGTTGCTTTGTGTTCTTCCCATCTTCATGGTCCAGGCCTCCAGCTGGGCTGCCTCTGCTCAACTCAGTTGCCCAGGACATCCTGTGGTCCTTAGTGATGGCGAGATGGGTCTGGCAGGGGACTAGCACATAGGGAAGAGTAGGAACTGACTACAGTTCCCATCAGATCCTGGTGGCTGAAGCAGATGGGGAAATTAATGTTCATCCTGACCAAAACTAAAATAATTCTGAGTTTTAGAACCTGAGCCTCTTCTGTGCAAGCTAAAAAAAAAAAAGAGGGAACTGAAGAATACTGGTTTCCTGACATACGTACTGAAATATGAAGACTCTATGTATATCCCCTATGTGGAGAGCAGATTTTTATTCCATCTTTGGAAGCCAAGTGTATGTGAGATGACTTTTAATTGGAACACAGAAGCCTACTGACTGGAAAGCAATTGTTAGAGATACTTTGTATGCAGGGAAGCTTTACAACACAAAATTATTTCACTTTCAAATGCTGCAAAATTAAAATTTGCTGTAAAGGCAAGGGAAATCCCTCCTCTTACTGATTTTTAGCTCTAATATAAAAGAGTATAAGGGAAAATTCTTTGCGTAAAGGATGCCAAAAACCTTTAATCTCTTCCATGCAGTTAGGATTACACACTCAGGTTATTGATTTTGTCGACTTTCTTCTAGATAAGGCAAGGAAATAAGATTTACACATTGGCCTGCTACTTACGGTCAATTTAAAAAATATCTTTTTTTTCAGAGGTGTTTCACTTCCAGAACTTCTGTATGAGATGTTGCTTTAGCTTGTACATTGGCTTATCTGGTCCCATGGCCTCCTTACACTGCCATTTGCACTGAGAGATTCCTTTTCAATGCATATCTATCTTCCTGGCTTCCTTTGTTTGGTTGTTTGCCCATTGAAGTTTACCATGTAATATTTTTGTTGAGTGACATTTCTGCCCCATATACAGAAAGTGTAATATTCACAACACAGAATTTCAAAAGTAATGGGTTTGTAAGCATTGCTGAAATCTGCACACAAAACTTTATTGACTACAATTTCTATCTTGCTAGTCGATATGCAAAATTTCTTGTGGGTGTCAGGAACTGAAAATTTACATCTCTGTGATACCCTGTCCACAGGTGGCCACAAAATAGGTAGAAAATCACGTTACTGGTAAATAAGCCAATAATTTGTATGAAAAAATACTGGCTTAGGACCGAGAAACTGCAATCTGCCAGATATTACTATGTTCTTTGTATTGGTGGTAGTGGTAATCGTAGTGTTACTCAGCTGAGAAAGGTGGTCTAATTGTCATTTTTAGGGCACAAAGTGCCTGAACTCTCTTCTATTGAAATCCTCTTTCAAAATTAGTTGCAGTGTTGTGCTGAGGGCTCTGTTATGGCATGGCAAACGACAGTCTGGGAAGAAAAGGGGTGGGACGCAAGTATGGAGATTTTCAAACACACCTGGAAGTCAGTGGAAATTAGGTTTCAGAGTACCTTAAGTGCTTTAAAAAACCCACCCAAATTGTAGTTACAGTCTCGGGAGGTTGTTTGCTTTTCTGTTACTAGGAGCAACATGTCTTATGTACATAGAACTGACTAGTCCAAAAATGCCTTTTCAGCAATTACAGTATTTTCTTTTACATCTCATTTTTCTTATGAGCTTAATTCCTTTCACTTCTCTGGCCTGCTGAGCCTGATTTCTTTAAAACTGGGAATCTGCCAGTGCACTGATACATTTGTAATGATTTAGATTTCCTTCAACAAAGGGGTATACAGAATCCTCTTTTGATTTCATTACCTTCCTGAATGTTTCAAACATTCTTGGAGCTATAAGACCAGGAAGGGCCTTTATAACTGCATGACCAATGTAGTAAAACTGTAAAAACTCTAAAACTTTCTTCAGTTCAGCTCTGTAATTTGTAATTGAGCAAGGCTGAGTGAAATTAACTTGTGTATGTCTTTTTGACAGACAGCCCATTCTGATTTGAAGGCACTGGTGCTAGAAAATTATTTTGAATTGTAGATTACAGCCTGAGGATGATAACTTTCCCAATCACACTACCCTGCTCTACAGTACTTTTTTTGTGTGTGTGTATGTCTCATATCATTTACACCAACAATTTAACAGCTTAGCCTATGGTTGATGGCTTTTGCAAATGTCCATACAGCTGGTCAGGCCCCTGAAAGACTCATTCTGAGGGTCCTGTTGCATTCTTTAATGTATCATGTATTTGATGGATGGAGGCACAAATTATATTTGGATCTAAGCCCTGTATGAGAAAGGTTTGTTTGCACTAAGGCCATGGTACAGCTGTACCCTAAACTTGGCTTTAAGGATCCAAGATCATTGTAAGAAATACTGTGATCCCAAGAGACACAGTCACTTGTTCTTTTGTATACACTCACTCTTCTGGACTGAGGTGGAACAAAGTGCTTTGATAGGCTGACCTTGTACGCCTAAGCTCTAAGCCAGATGAGATATCATCAGTTTTTCTGCAAGCTTTCTGACTAATCACTTATTAGGTCTCATTTCACAGCCAGCTTGAGGACAGCAAGACCTCTATCTTATGTACTGAGCTTATCCATTTAAAACGTATTCTTGTGACTTCCACTGGGCGAGAACACAATGGACAGAGGTAGTAAAACTACCTGTGGAATCATTGCCCACAGTTCTGTGTTAGAAGGTAGGTAGGCAGAGTCACCCATCACTTCATCTCTGTGATGTGTGTCTCTTGATGAGGACTCTGGGGTGGACAATAATTAAGACAAGTAATGTCTAAAATTGCCTTAGCTGGTTCTTCCCTCAATGCAGCAAAAGATCCTGCCTGTGGCTTTGGGAGATGCACAATCCTTACCCATACAAAGAGGATAACATCTACTGCATACACTGGTACAGAGCTTTGATTCACTCTTCTGAGAGGTGTGACAATGAGAAGTCAAGGCAAGGTGAGCAGCATGACTGCTGAAGTAATTGACCACCTCTGCAGTGTTGCTCTGTTTCTGCAGGGTGGAAGTCTACAGAGAAGTATTGTTATTTGGCATGAAGAAGTTAACAAGGATTTGCTTCTGGGTCAGAAGTTCTGTCTTGAAGGCTTTGCAGATGTTCTGTCACATGAGATGAAGATACGAAAATCTTAGAGAATGTCAATTAAATTTTAGCACCAGAAGCAAAGGATCAAATCAACATAGAGGAAGTCTCACAGACTAGTTGAGGTACAAAATAGGACTGTAGAGACTGTAGACTGTAGAGAGAGAAAACTCATATGCCAATGAAACCAGGAGGAGTAGAGAAATGTAGATGAAGCAGCACCAACAGCCTCAAGCTTTTGTCCTCCAATAATGAATCAATTCATTGATTCATTATATGCCCTGATGCTCAGTCTTCATGTTTAATCTGTGAGAAAATGAAGATCTTTCCAGATAACACAGCACACCAAGATAGGAGTGATTTTAAGTGTGTTTATTTGTATATGAGAGATGACAAATTTGCAGAGCAAATAAAGAAATGAGGGAGAAGAGAGAAGCCAAGGAGTCTGCATATCTCCAAGGTACGCAAGAGGAGTTGGCTAGATGGAAAAGGCACAGCCTTTCAGTTCATTTCACATGGCATGTGGCCACTTGCTTTGTCACCTTGCTGTTAACTGGGCAAAGCTTAGATGTTTGTTTTGAGACACTTGAAGCTGCTATTATCTTTCAGCTGAGTGAAAGATTCGTCTGGTCTTCAGGATGTCTGATCCCTTGCCTGTGAATGCAGAGGTTACTTTAGAATCTGTGGAGGTAGGCTGGCTGCTCAGGCAAGGGTCTGGCCAATTGCACTGTGCCCATGAGAATCAAGGAATTGTATTTTGAACCAAGAGCAAAAATACACTGCGAACTCAGGTAAGACCTTTTAAACGATGTGTGTGTTAAAGAGTATGAGTAGTAAACAGAAGGTATTGCCTGAACTTTATGCAAGGCTGTATTAAGGAAGCAATCTCCTCAGTTCAGTGGTTTGCTATAGAGGGAACTTCTCAACATCCTCTCAAAGGCAGTCTGAATTCAAAGAATTTCTCCATACTGACACACCAATATATATTTAAAGTTATGTTTTTAAATTATAGGGTAAATGAAATTATTCTTTAAACCATTTTACTGAAAAACTTAGAAAATACACGTGGAAATCATCTGGGTTTAATTCCCTGTGGACTATGAATTCAAAAGTGCTTAATGTTTTAAGTTTCTCTTTTTTCCTTAATCTGTTGGGCCAATTCAGTCTAGTCTAATTTGTACCAAAAACACTGAAATATATAATTTTGGCATGGGTCTGATATGATTTTTCCTTGAAACACAGTGGTTTTGACCAGGATGCCAAAGAAAGTGAATTAATTCAAGTTGTGGAAGACTTAGTGGTGAAAGGAAAAAGTAATAGAAAATATTTGCTAAATTTTGCCTTTCCTTTCTCTCTTGTCCACCAAAGAACTGTGAATCCCAGCTAGCCCTTTCAATAGGGTACTGGCAGGACAAATCACCCCAAACTAAATACTAAGTATTGCCACCTCCTTGCTCTCTGCACTTGACAGAGCTCCACCAAGGAAACCTCTGAGCTTCCATGCCATTTCCTCTTTTAAAATGAAAATAAGCATACTAGACTGTTTAAAGAATTCCCAGTGCCTAAAACTGAATCACCTCCTCTAGTTCCTTGCAGTTCCCAAGTTTCTGTTTTTTTTTATTTATAGAATTTACTTATTTAATGTCTTTGCACCCATCTTTCCCATCCTGTCTACAAGTGTCCCAACACTAAATCCAGCCACTACAAATTGCTGGAGAGAACAGAGAAAAGAGTTCGCTGCAGAAACAGAGTAATGTAGCATTCTTTCTGGGCCAACTGAAACAGGATTTCCTATCACCTGCATGTAGCTTGAGGTTTACGGAGCACGTAGGATATTGTCTTTCTCTTGGCTATTGACACCGACATTACCTGGTGATGGCTCTCTGGGAATCCAGAAGAGAAGTAGGAGTGTTTTTCAGCTTTTCTAGTGTTATTAAGGGCTTTTTAGTAGAAAGGTAGAGTGGAAAGAAAAAGCAGACTAAGTCTGTTCCTCTTCAGGATCTCACACGGCAGTGACACTCCAGTGATTTTCTTGCTCTAACATTTCTTTTCCCTCCCCATGCAAAATGCTGCAAAACCAGGATATATGTGACAAAAAGCTTATCTCCAGCTGAAAAAAAGTAGTGTCTGAATACATGGAATGAAAATTTACCTGGAGGGAGTTTGAAGTTGGTTATGACTTTCTATAGTTGGATAATGTGCATGCAAGTGTAAAAAAAATTCCTGGGATTATTAAAGGAAATACGAAGTGGAGGTGAGTTGCATGGGAATCCAACACCACTGTTGCACTGGATGGTAGTTAACAGCAATGCCTTAGGATGCGATGGGAGGTCTTTCTTTTGCCAGCTAAGGTGAAGGTTTGTTGGGGAGAACAAAGGATATTCTGGCAGTTAAAGCAAAGCGGGAACTGAGCTGTGGAGATCTGATGATGATTCCCAGTACATCCACAGGTTTTCTGTGTGGCCTTAAATAGTGCAATGTTTTGGAACTTCACCTCTCTATAAAGAACTACATTTCTATGCTGCTACCTACTGCCTGTGCTGTCTGCTTGGAATACAAGTACTTTGTAGCTCAGACCATGTTCCAAGCACCCAGCGATATGCAGGCATCTCATACCAGGGATCCCGTCATGAGCTGATACTGGCGAAAGAACTTGCTAGATAAAGGCATTTTTATTTCTGTGTTTGGGATCTGCCATAAAGCAGCCAGCACCACTCTTGAAACTGCTACCTGATGCAAATGTTTTCCTGTCTACAGAGAGCAAACCTTACTGTCGGTCAAAACAAGGATCTGAACTATGCCTTACAGACCAGATCTCAAGGACGTCAGCTTTCAGTAGTTTGGTTTGGTTTTTTTCTCCTTTGTTCTTTCCTTTTGCTTAAGTGCCTTTTTGCCTTTTTTTCCTGCACATTGGCAAAATTCT
This sequence comes from Apaloderma vittatum, assembly GCF_000703405.1. Lineage (NCBI taxonomy): Eukaryota > Metazoa > Chordata > Aves > Trogoniformes > Trogonidae > Apaloderma > Apaloderma vittatum. Next base: position 6,445 of record NW_009735612.1, on the reverse strand, counting down.
GACCAGGATGTGTGGTAAATGCCAGAATTGATAGTACAGCTTGACGATCTGCCCAAGTGGTAAATATTGGCTGAAGCAGGCCATTAGTGTGGTGGTGGGGTTTTTTTTGTTTGTTTGTTTGGGTTTTTTAACGCAGTTTTTGGTAATTCCCAGCATGAAAATTAGCAAACTGCCAGAGCAAGATGCAACAGACACCCCTTTGCTTAGATTTGCTACAATGTGAGAAGGAAAGCATCCTACCATTAAGTTTTCATGGATTTACCTTGTGATTAAGACTAATTCAGGGATGGACTACCTGGCGTATCAGGAAGTAAATTACTCCCTTTTAAACTGCATTATCTTTCATGTAATTTTTACACTGGCATAACTCTAGGCTTAAGTAGTTTTATTCCCCATTTGCCAACAAAGCACATCAAAGAAAGCTCAGGTTAAAAATGTTCCAAAGGAAATTTCACCTTACCAGTTCAACATGATCCCCTGATCTCACATGTAGTACAGCATTTTCCTGACTGTAATTCACACATCCTTAAAAGTATTGTTTCTGTCCTCAGATGATCCTTTGCAAGGGAGAAAAAAAAATGCTAGAACAGGGCTCCAGGAAAGAAACGTCACCAGAGTAAATGTTCCCATTGGCATTTACTGTCCTATGTATTACTAGGACATAAATTTAACTACGGTGAAAACATTCTCTCCTGTCAGCTCCTCAATATTCTACAAATTAAGGCTGCAGTGTTAAGGGCTAGAAAGGGGTAAATTAAACATAGTCTTCCATCATCTACAAGAACTAAATGCTAGTCTACAGCCCTTTGGGTTCAGAAAACAGTTTGAGAAATGATCGAACTTGTGAACACCCGGGTGATGAGGTCTGTCGTATGCCATCCGTGTACGGGAGACCTTAAATAAGACTGAGATGACCTGCCCATACTGTTAAGGAAAATAGAAGCTGTGACTGACTTTACACACTAAGAAATGAAAGGCTATGTTTCACAGTGGGGATTTAATGATGAGTCATGAAACATGGCCTTATGATATTTGTGATAATAGAAGCTCTGGGAGGTCTGCCCTGTGGCTTTGAGCAGTTTAACACCATGAACAACTGAAATAATACTAGTGTGTGTGGTTTAGACTGTGTGTTTTTTATGTGGGGATTAATTTGTTTTTAGTGTCAGAAGCCCTTACTGCACAATACTTCTACTCCTGTTCTTTCTGATTTAAGGTTTAGGGTGGCTTTTGGTCGTTGCTGTTTTTTTTTATTTGGGTTTTTTCTGGGTTGGTTTTTTGTTGTGTGTGTTGGTGTTTTTTAAATGAAAATTTCTTTATAAATACTTATGAAATGGGAAGTACCATAAACACCACTAAGACGAAATTGTTCGATCATGCTGTCCATCAATTTCTTCATCTCATCTTGTCCTAGGCTCAGGACTTGCTTTTCTGTCTGTCTGCCCAGGTTCAGGGACAGACAAAATTACTGTGAAATCAGCAGTGACATTTCAGGGCTGCTAAAGTAAGTAAGTTAAAGACATAAGGCAGACACGGTAATAATTGTTGGATTACTGCTAATAATTTTAACAAGGTAGTGACATTTGCCAGTACAGCATGTATATTCTTAATATTTGTTTTGGTAAAACTGCTTCACCAAAAAAACCCATGAGGATTTCTAAACTAAAATCTCACCTTTGCTTGACTGTGATTGCAATATTATACTATGAAAAGGGCAGGTCCATATTGTTTCTGGCTTTCTCAAATGTCGCTGAATTCAGAAGACTGAATCCACTTAGGAGGCAGCAAAATTCTACTTAGCTCTTTTCCTGTAAATACCATTGAGAAAACTTGCTTTTACCTATTAGGAGAAATGAATAGTCACCAAATCTTGCAAGAGGACCAAAAGGCCTGATTTCTATCTGAAACACTACAGATGTCCAAAGCACAAGAGGCAAGCAGAAACAGCAAGGGTCCACAGCGCTTGAAATGATACAAGATTTGACTTGGAGACACTGGATTTTCACGAACATTAAGGTGGGTAACCTGGTTTAGGAATCCCCAGAGATCTGTGTGGAACATGCTGAGATAGTTATGAATACTTTTCAATCTTTGAGCCTGTCTTCTTCTTGCTGCATCTTGTGACTCCAGAGCAAGTAGCTGGCTCTGATGGCACTTGACAGTAGTCCTGAGTTACTTTCGATTCTCTCTCTCCGAAGTTTTGCATCCACAATGACACTTCATCATAAGATGTCTGCAACAAACCATAATCAGTGGGTGCCTCCACAGTCCCTAGGGTTTTCGCACGCTGCATGAATAGCCTGGGAACCAAGAGTAGTAGCTCCTTGACACCTTAGGATTAAGATTTTATCTCCAAGTTTATCTTCACCTTATAAAACACATGGCTAGTGTGTGTTTTCTTGGAGAGACAACATACTGAATATGTAGATTTCCCATGGAAAATGTTCACCAAAGTCAAGTTTTACTCAGATTTTTGTGTTCTTTGTTTTTTAATTTTTAACTTTTTTGATATAAAGCAGCTTTTTTTAGCAGTCAAGGCCAGCCTTTACATGCTTAATCTCCTCCATGGGAGCCCATTATACTACGGCTTTTTTTCTGACAGGGTATGGTAGGAAATTACAGCAGGCATCTGCACATAAATCTGTTGCTGCAGTTAGTAAGGTGTTAATCAGGTTAGTAGAGCAGGAATATAAGAACAAGGAGATGGTATATGGAAACTGTGGAAGTTTATCAGTCTTCTGACCCACTGAAAACAACCTGAGCATGTTTCTTGGACAATCTGTACATTCACACTCATGAGGTTTGGGGTTTTTTATTTATGATAAGAATTAGTCTAACTTTTAATCTTTCTCTTAGGTTGATGTAGCATGTTTTCATGGCTTATCACACCTGTGGGGTCGTGCTGTACGTATACTTGGCAAAGAAACATGATTATTTCTTCTGGCAGTTATTGGTAAAAGGCAAGCTCAATTTATAAGGGCCGCAGATTCTGTAGTAATATCTAGTGTGAGGGGTTCATTTTGAGAGGAAATAAAAAAAAAATATACCCAAACCCTACTGCTTCTTGTTTCAGCATCCTTGTTATAACCATTCTTAACGATGTTTTCTTAACTTAATCTCTTCCTGAACCAATATGTGCTGCCACGACCTCTTCAGGCCTGTAGCTAGCCAGAACTAATCAGCTGCTCACATTGATTAAACAACATTTCTGCACAGCAATCCAAAATAAAACAAACTGTTTTGATGTGACAGAATAGAAGTCCACCGTATCCAGAGCTGCCTGTGAAGCAGGTAACGGATGTAGGCTCCTAGCCTGATTAGGGGACTGGAAGGAGTCTGTAAGGAAGAGATCTGAGTTATGTGCATAGCGAGCTGGTTTCACACTGAGAACCAACCCACAACCAGGAGTACTAGAGTTTTACAACATAAGGAAGGGAAAATTTTGTAAAACTGGTACACAAGCTATAAAACACTAAAATACTATCCACTCTCCAAGTTATATCTGTATTGTTCTACTCCAGTAGATAACTAAGACACCCACTTGACCCTACACACACCCTCTGGAGCTGAAGTCATTACAAAAGGGGAGGAAATTGTTTACACACAACATGCAGGTGTCTTATTCTACTCTGAACATGCAGAGCAACTTCACATTGGGTGAAAAGATGAATTATGTCAACACAAGGCCTCTTTTATTCCTCTAGAGTGAATCAATTTATTTTTTTTTAAATTACAAAGCAGAAACAGTCTTGTAATGCAGACCAGTGCAGGGCAAATTTTGCCCTTATAAGAGCTTCCTGGTAAAAGTGGAGGGATAGGACTCTCAGTAGTCATTCCTTTCACGCCGACTAAAGAGTGCCTTCTGTGTGTATTGTTTACATTTGATCCTTTTTATTTAGGAATTAAGAAATGGCAGCAAAACCTTGCAAGAACTTTTGTCAACAAAGCTATTTATTTTGTTAGTATATCTAATATTTGCTATGGGTTTTGCTGGCAAATAAGTGCTGAGAAGCGGTGGTCTCAGTTGTGCTCCTAAGCAGAAAGCTTCAAGGGCCAAGATGGGAGGTCCCTTAAATTCTAGTTACACTAGTTTTAAGCAACTTCATGGCCCTGAATGTAAGTTTCTGTTGATCAGAACGGATGTGATTGGGATGATCCATCTACAACCTCAAATAGCTGCTGTGCTATTCCTTCCCCAGGTGTAAATGGCTACACAGTGCTTGACATCAGGCACTTGTGTGCCTCAGCTGTGACACATGTGTTTTCTGTGTGATAATTAAGGCTTTTGTCATATGGCTCCACATGATACTAGCAGTAACTAGAAAACAAAACAGAATAGTGATGAATCTCTTATAGAAGAGTCTATTTGAAGAAGCAGCTGTGATTTCCACAGGCCCTACGAAGCCACGGAGCTGGAGCATGGGCCAAAGTGATCCAGATGCAGGCCCAGATGAAGTTGAACTCGGATAGAGTAGAAAGTCTCTCAAAACTGGTCTGAGCTTTAGAAAAAGGAAACAGAAATCAAAAATCTTCTAGGCCAAATTAGTTTGCATGCTCGCTCAGACAACTTGATTCTGTTCTCATCCTCCTGATAATCACCTCCTGCTGTTATTGTCACAGCAACTCTTTTTGGCATTTTTCAGGCCTTCAGTTTGTTATGCGTGTTTCTTCAATGACTCAGAAGGACCGTGTTCCACCCAAGTGAGGCTGAGAGACTTTCAGATTGACATCAGACTTTTTAAAGTTTTTCAGCTTTTGTCATCCTGTAATATTTAAATGCAAGAAGGGAAGGAAAAAAAAAAAAGAAAAGAAAGAAAATTGCAAGGATTTTAGTAACACCTGGAGAATCATCAAAAATGGACAGATAGAAATACATTCAACTAAACTAACAGAGCTAAAACATCTGTGCATCATTAAGCAGTCTGAATATTTTTAGGAAATGAAAGGGGAAGATGAGGTGAAAAAAACACTGAAAATTTGATTTTCTAGGCCTATATTAGTGATTCTCAACTCTTTTAGAGACAGAGCTTAAATGTTATCATACAGGGGGAAAATAGTTTTTAATGTAGAAACAAATAGCCTAATTTCTTTCTGGGAATAGGTTCTCATTAACAGAGCAAGTGTTTAACTGGAAAGCTCAGTATTTTGCAGAAATTAATCCGCTGATGAAAGTACAATTAGACTCATTTCAGATAGGGAATATTGTATCAGTGTTTTATTGTGGTTTGTATGCAGAGCCCACAGGAGATGGAGATGTGATTTCCAGCTAACTAGATTTAACTGTATCTAACACAGATTCCTTTCAGTTGGCTTCCTGACCTGACATCACACGAGTAGGGAACACTGAGTACAGTCAAAGTTAGGGCATTCTGTCTCACTCTCTTTATTAGTTGTTGGGTTAAATCGTCGGTGGGTGAGGTTTCAAGTACTTCCGTTAAGACATTGAGGTGTAGTCCCACTGTGTTTGACTACTGCATCAAGTATTTACAGACAGGCCCAGATGTATCCATCCATATTTTCAGTTTTGCCCCACAAAGCAGTGGCTGTAGTCGTCACATGATCAGAGTAGTGAAATAGTCAACAAAATAATATCAACAGCCTTTTCCCTTTCATAGAAAGCAGTGTCCATGATGCTAGTCCTCAGATGCAGTGGGTGATTAGTCATTTTAAAGGAAATGTATAAAAGAAAGAGAGGAGAGAACATTTTAGCAGGATGCTAGGTCCTGAGCTTCAGATGTATATCAGAAAAGCTGTATGTCTTTCAGGATGACTTTACACTCTTTTCACACATGCATTCAAAAATTTCCAGAAGAAAACTCTCATCCCAGAGATATACACTTAATTGCAGTGTCTTCTGCTTAACTTTCAATGATTCTCAAGTGTTGTCTTGCCTTGGAATGCTTTCTTACTTAAAGTGAGGCTGTATTTTGTAAAGAGGGTTTCGATGGTGATACATTTCTCTAAAATCAAATAAAAGAAATTTTAGAAAGATCTAGAAATGTCAAACAGATATAACTGATACTTGATGTATTTGGAGCAATCTTCAATCTTTCAATCTTTTGACTGAAATTCAATTGAATTCTAAGTCAAGGTTACTTTGTTTGCAGGAAAGATTTCTTGGCAGGACATCTGATGCACCCATCATAAGCGATAAGAGCAAACCTTTTCAACATCAACACACCTGTGCTGCTTTCAGTTCTGCTTCTTTGCAGGGTTGTAAAGCATTTTATGCTAACAAAGAAGTGTGAGGACAAAAAGCAGTATGAAACACCAAAATACATTTAAAAGACAAAATTCCACAAATTAACATGGGTGGAAAACAACAATTCACCCAATCTTATTGCAAGATAAAAAAGATGTCTGAAAACAGGTAAAATCACAGAAAGTTGCTTTAAAAAAGGGTAATATTTAAGATAGAATTTCCAGCAAGAAGATCATTTACCCG
>NW_009735611.1:0-527 GCF_000703405.1 Apaloderma vittatum | reverse complement strand
TCCAGGCTCAGCGGCAGCGGGAGCTGGATGCCGGAGCTGGATTCATGAACTCACAATCAGGATCAAAAGCAGAAGATCAGAGTCCTCACTGGACATTGGCCATTGCAGAAAATAGGCCTAAACCCTCATGATCCCTCAGTTTTACAATGAAGATGACTTATATGGAATGGAATACTCTTTTTGGCAACCTATCTTGTCTATTACTCACCAGAAATACAACCTTTTACCTCCTTGGTGCAACCTTTTACTTCCTTGTGACCCCTCTTACTTCCCAGCACCTCCAGCGTGGCACACAAGAGCCAGCAGTGGCCTTGGTCATTATGGGAATAAGTATCAGCAAGAGCCTTTCTGCATCCCAGTCCCAGGCAGTAACTGCCAGTAGCACACACTGTCTGCAAAACCATGCTGCTGACTTCAGAAAGTGCAGCCTTTTAGAAGAGACTGAGGTGAGAAGTAAAGGTCACTGAATTGGTTCTGTTTAGCTCAAAGCAGGATGGGGGGCTGATGAAAAGGGAGCTCACATGTGG
>NW_009735610.1:43924-45290 GCF_000703405.1 Apaloderma vittatum | reverse complement strand
TATAAACATTTTATAATATTATATTTAATTTATACTGTTAATATATAATTGTTTTATATACTGAGAACATACCAGGTTTTAACAAAACCATAGTCTCCCTGGCCATGTTGAAAAGTGGGTGAGTATTTCATGTTCATATAAAAGGATGCACAGAGGGGTTTCCAGTAAAGTTTCACTATAAATTCTGGGACATCTTTTTTACACTCTCTGAAGTAGTACCACCAAGTTTGTCTCAAGTTAGGTAGTCTTTCAAAAATATTTCCATATCATTTAAATTTAACATACTCTCTGTGACTCCAGAAGTCTGCAGAATCATAGAATGGCATAGGCTGGGAGAGGCCTTAAAGACCATCTAGCCCAATCTCCCTGTCCTGGGCAGGGGCGGCTGTCATGGGCAGGGACGTCACCTCTCGACTAGATCAGGCAACACATGGGGACTGAGCGGGAATCGAACCCACGATCTCGGTGTTGTCATTGTTGTCGGCACTGCACTCAAACCACTGAGCTAACTGGCCCCCTATTAGAGCAACTGATATTGTGATGACTCTCTAAGAATTTTCACTGTATAGTAGAGTTTAAAACTTCAGAATCACTTCTAGAATCAACTGGATTTACAACTGTAAATTCAGACCTGTGACTACTATATAGGTCACCTCTTCATACATTAATGTCGAAACAGGTAAAACAAGAACTGAGCTTTCCAAACAAACCAGGGATTCATTATCTTCTATCAGGTGTGTCTTTCTACTATAATACAAAACCATAGAATCATAGAGTCATTCATAGAATCATAGAATCAATCATAGAATCATAGTAACATAGAATCATAGAATAGTTTTGGCTGGAAGAGACCTTCAAGGTCATCGTCCAACCTTCTCCTAGCCCTGTCAACACCACTAAACCACGTCCTTCAATGCAACAACTACTCTTCTCTTAAACACCTCCGAGGATAGTGACTCAACCACGTCCCTGGGCAGGCTGTTCCAATGCCTGACAACCCTTTCAGTAAAGAAATTCTTCCTCATATCCAACCTGAACCTCCCCTGGCACAACTTGAAGACATTTTCCCTCATCCTATCACTCACCACAGAACAGAGCAACCCCTGCCTCACTACAACCTCCTTTCAAGTAGTTGTAGAGAGAAATAAGTTCTTCCCTCAATCTCTTCTTCTCCAGGCTAAAGAGCCCCAGATCCCTCAGCTGTTACTTATAGGACATATGTTTCAAATCCTTTAGCATCTTGGTAGCCCACCTCTGTACCCTCTCCAGCACCTCGATGTCTCTCTTGTAGTGAAGGGCCCAAAACTGGACACAGTACTCAAGGTGTGGCCTCATCAAGGCTGTAGAGAGGAATGATCAGCTCCCT
>NW_009735610.1:29631-43712 GCF_000703405.1 Apaloderma vittatum | reverse complement strand
GGGGGTTGTTGTGGCCGAAATGTAGGACTCGGCATTTGGCCTTATTGAAACTCATGGAACTGGCCTTGGCCCAGCAAAAGTGGCCTTGGCCCAGCAAAAGTGGCCTTGGCCCAGTGATGGCAATTCTGTCCCTTATTGCCAAGCCCCACAGCTTAGTAGAGAGCTAATATATCAGAATAAACCACAACAACAACAGTATATTGAGCAGTACAGGGAAATTATTAAAAAGGATCATTAAGACTACATTACAACATGGGCTTATAATTTCCTTTGGCAAAATAGAATCTCCCAGATTCCAGCTAAAGATTTATAGTGCAACTGAAGACAACTTTTGGAGTTATTGTGAATATTTTGAGAGAAGAAACAATAAATGAATCAAGCCAGTCATCGAGGCATTTTTGTAAAAATAAGTATGTTGCAAAACAATAAAAAATAAAAATTACAAACTGAATACAAGCAAGTTGTGTTGCCAGATCTAGCTGAGAGGCATCCCTACCCATGACAGCGAGGTTGGATTAAATGAGCTCTAAGGTCCCTTCAGCCTAGGCCATTCTATGATTCTATGATTCTTTAAAAAAAGATAACCAATATAAGAAAATCAGAAATTTATTAGAAAGTTACTTGATGCTTAAAGCATATTTGTGGAGTATTGCTGTAATTAGGTTTAGCAATTTGAAACATCTTTTCTTTATAATGAACAACTAATCACACGGAAAAGTAATAAATTTTTAAAAAAAGAACCCGGAATTTTTTATTTAGAAATGAATTAAATTGTTCTCCACATGGTTCCTTGTATTCTTGAAGACTCACATATCAAAACCTGAAACAAAGTGAATAGCTCACCTCTATCCTTTGAAAGTAATTAAAGATAAACACAAAATATGCTCTATATCTTCCACACAAATGAAATAAGCTTTTCTATTATTATGATTATGTCAAACAGTACAGAGTACTTTCCCCTAATGTAGAAGATTCAACATCAGTAGCAAACTTTTTCTGTTCACTTTAAACGTAGAGTCCACAAGCTATGTGGAAGTTCAGCAGTAGTGACACTTGGAAGGCCTCTAGAAATTTTTTTGTGTCATATGGTCCCCAGTGCCCTTATTTCTGTTATGGGAATGGAATGTACAGCCAGTTGATTCATTGTCACACGGAAGTCTACAGCTGAGTCTTCTAGTGCAGAGTAAAGAAGAGGAGATAAAATTTATATCTGCACAGCAAGAAATTGAGTTTGAGAAGAAAAGAACAAAGGCTATGTTAATGTGAAGAAATTCTGGCATCTTTGCTTACTACAGAAAACCAGACAACTCTTCCCTTACAGAGATGTTGCAGGTGGTGGAACAGTATTTTCTTTACACAGATGAGAGACATCAGCCTAACAATGAAACTTTCTTGAAGCAGAACCAGGGAATTCATAACATTAATTTTTAGGTTCATCAGCATTACAGATAAAAGAATGGCTCTAGTGAGTCTTTTCTGAGAGGGGAAGGAAGCAGTGGCAGGTGTGATTTAGAGCTGCTACTGAGCTGAAAATACTCTGTAGAGGCTGCAGTTAGAAAAGGAATAATCTAGTTAAAATGTAACTGAAGTCTCTCTGTACTACACCTTAATGCTGCCATATCTTCAAATAAGTTGCCAGCGCACATCCACAGCAGATGCTGAAATAAGGAAGAGTGGGAAAAAATAATTAAATAAAGATTTGGAGAGAAACAGTTACATGAAAGGAAGTACAGCACAGAAAACAGAACTGAGAAACTTATTAAAGGTGTTGAAGAAAGAACAAATGTTCATTGCAAATCTGTAATGACTCTATTGATATAGTGCAGAATTATAATATAGTACAGTTATATTTATGTAGTTCTTGGAAACATGAAATAGCACTTGTTCCAACAGACTCAGAAGCAATGAGAAGGCCATGTCCTCGACAAATTGTTCTGTAAAGCAACAATTTGCTTAAGGTAAGAAATCTTATGAGTTTCATACCTACCCACCATAAACTTTTGAAGTTATTTTAAAGCATGGTTTTTGCCCACTAAACCTGGTAGCCAAATTGTGACTGTTTCAGTTAAAAGAAAGGTCCATTTTTATCCCTGCATTCACACTGTCATTTAATGTGGATGACTAAAAGGACAATCAAAATATATGTAACATATTCGGAATGGAAACAACAGTCTAAATTTCTTAACACCTCTCCATGATACTCTGTTTTGGTAGCAGACATGCCTTGATTGATCAGAGCAATTGTTGCCTGACACTCTTAAGCAGAGTGACGAGAGAGGGACTTGGAACTGTGAAAGTTGGAAACACTGGAAATCTAAAACTAAGTTATCAAGTAATAGAAAGCCTCCCAAGTTTTTTTAAAAGAGAAAAACGAGAAAGGAACATGAATAAGGAGAGAAGAAAGCATAGGAAGTTTGAGGAAAAAAGTACTAGAATTGCTGGACATTTAATAAAACTGGATTTTCAACCGAAGAATGTAGAACTTACTGAAGAGCTAATCCTTTTCTACTGGCCTACCCTCTAATATTTATAAAATGTCAATAGTGAAATGACACCTTATATGTTTTCCTGCTCTTTCCTAGTTGTTATTTATATTTATATACAGTCAGCACTGATATTTAAGCTTTTAAAAATATTTTTAATTATGTGCAATGTTTTCTATGGAAAAGATTATACAGTGCTGTATGATGAAACAAAGTATTATCTTGTCAACATATATTTGTGGTTACCTTACTATAAACTTATGCCCTTTTAAATCCTCAATATTCCTTTCCAAAGGAGTTCAAGATTCTTAGTGCTATACATAAAATAGTGGACCCTTGCAGCCTTACTAATATTTTTTCATAAAGCTCAACCTTTGAACAAAAGCTTTTGAAGAAAGAAAACGGAATCATTGCATGCAGCAAATCTTAGTGGCTATTGTCTGATCATCCTGTAGGAGGTCCATTTACTCATTACTTGATGAGTGAAGAGATTCTCCACATTAAAATACACATGAAGTCATAGTCTGTGACTTCTGATCTCTTATCTTAAATTTACTGTTTCTTATAAATATCTAAATGTGCTTGAATATCACCATGTGACATTTCCTTCTCTCCTGCTAATTAAATCATGTCCATACCTTGGATGTCAAATCTGAATACTAATAAACTACTTTTTTTCTTCTGCAGCACAGGTATATTAACATTATATGTATATATAGACATGATTATTTTGATTTCTCTTTTTGAAGGTCTTTTCTAAACCTAGTTCGAAAACATTGAGCTAGACAAGCTTTGCTTTCTCTCTCCATCACTAAACTTTGCATGAAATCACAATATTTCCCTTAAAAATAAAGGCAAAAAAATGAGAATGACTTTGTCAAACTCACTGTAATTTTTTTTTGGAAATATCTTCAAGGAAAGAAAATTAAAAATCTGATATGTGGATAATATATTTGAACATGTAGGGCTTTGTCCTTTCTATCAAATATCAACTGGCTGCAATTTATGTATATATTTAATACAGATTATAGAATGTGGAATAGAGATTGTATATTTCAATTCTTTAATTTTCACAATGGTTATGCAATTGCTCCAGAAGCTGTAACATTACCAGATTGTGATTTTTACTAGAGGTATCATTATAATAGAATTATGTTCGCATACTAACAGCATAAAAAGTGGGAAGAAGGTACTACTTTACATGGTTTTCCTCCTAAATTTTGTAATATGTAGAGTATTACTTGTTTTAAAGTTTTTTCTCTAGCCCTAACATGATTTCTCACATATGAACAGACTAGGATTCCTCTCATATCATAATATTGTCTCTAAATTAACATTACTTCATTGTGTAGTTACCTTGTGTAATGCAAAGACAATTTAGCAGGTCTAAGATATTTTTTCAATTATATTTGACCTAGATGATAGAAGTCATGAAATGGTCTATCATAAAAAGCATCAACTGTTCCATATTCCAATTTACATAAGCATAAATTGCTGTAGAGTGGATGCAGAACATAGCAGGTCAGGTGGCTGTGTAAGCACATAATGGATATAATTCTAGAAATCTTCATTTTGAAGCAAGGAATTTGCATCTATCTTTCTACAGATTTCTTTGGATTAACCTGGAAAAGAAAAGAATTATCAAGGATCAAAGAGAAAAACAAAGTAAATAAAACCAGTAATTTCTAAAATGTTTTAGATATGGAAACTTAACTGTTACAGAAGCAGAAATGGTAAAGCATCAGTACACACAGAGATATTCAAACTCCTTATTGATGTTGCTACTAAGAAGTATATATATTGTATATATCATGTAGGTGCCTTGAGTGCTTCCTGAGATTATACCAAATTAGGAAAAAATCATTCACTGACATGCATTTTAGAAAATGATCTCACATGACTTACAAGCAATAGTCTTAATTAAAAAATAATACACATAAATGCATAGATATAACTTTTATATTTTTGGACTCATAAAAGTTACTAATAGAGCAACAGTAAGAGTAATTAGCAACAGAAAAAGCAAAATAATTTTTTTACTAGATATTATCTTATTCTCTGTGTAAACAATATGTAACTTGATGTACTGGGGTTTTTTTTAACTGAAAAATTAGCTCTTTATGTCACTTTTTTCATTCACGATATGGTTTTTACTATATTGGTTGCTAACAACAAGCACTATACAAAAGTGCAGAAGTCATGAAGTCTGAATGAAGGTTAAAGTTCAGTGCAGCAAAAAAAAGCTTTTACAATGATCGCTTACCTGTCAGCTAAAATTTAACGAATTCTAGCAGAAACCCAGGTGACTATGCCCTTAAAAATTTCATGTATGCAACAAGTAAACAGAATATGTCATTCTCTGCATCTTCTAGGCACCTGCATGAACTTATTTTGTAGTAAAATGTTAAATTACTCCCTTGTAAAACCATGACAATGGAATAAACAAAAAGAAATTCCATTTTTCATCTTCAACAGCACCTGTTTGTTCAAGGGAAACAAAATCAAGACAACCATCAGACAGGTGTTGCCTATTTTAGGCAGATCAGGTCTGTAGTTTTAATGTTTTAAGATACTCATTAAGATTTCTTTGAGTAACATATATGCAAAGAGGTTTACTGATAGCACTATCGATAGATAAGATGGAATACTATCACTATGAAATTCTGCTCTAGCAATCGCTAAACCAATTAATCATTGCTGTCCAAAACAAACAACAAACAAGTTGTTTGAGTAATGTGATCGAATTAGAAGCATTTGATAATATAATGCTGCTGACTTCTAAATCACTAATGAAACAATGTCCTCAGAACCACAATAAACAAAATTTGACCTAAGATCAGTTAAGCCATTTTATGTTACAAGACTTCTAAATATATAAAATTAACTCTGAAGACTTTCAAAACATGGTTTTGAAAACTAAACTAGGAGGAGAAAATCTGAGTTTTCTTCAGAGAATTCTGACAAAATTAATATATTTTAGTTATTAAGTCATACTCACCACAGTATTCCTTGGCTTGAAAAATTATAAGTAGCACTTCCATAGATAAATATTACTGATTAAATAATTAGTTTAAAATATGTTGTTGAATTGTATTTTGAATAGCAACTTAAGACACATGAATAGGAATTAATTACAAAACTAAAAGTTAATGATTCTTTTGGCAAAAAGCAACTCAAAATAGTCACAATTTTGAGGTGAAATATGCCCTAAATTTTTATTTATTTTTCTTGACAACTTGTATATAGACATACTCATGGACATTGATTTGCATGCAGAAACTCATTTGCAATGTACATACACAAAAAGTATCTTAAAAGAAGAAATCTCACAAAAATGAAAGAATGCGATGTGATCCATTCAAGGTATTTGAGTATAAAAATATGATCATTTCTGTAATTTGTTCAATTGTATTATATAGATTCTCCTTCCTCCCCCGAAAAAGGAAGAAATTAAAGAAATCAAAAGTAGCACTGGAATACACAGTATCTTGGCTTAGGATAGAAGTGACTGCAACCACAGAGTTATAGATATATTTTAACTTGCCCAGATACAGAATACCTAAGAATTCTTGTAGAACTATTGGAAAAAAAATTCTAGACAATTTTTAGGTTATGTGGTCTTGGAAACCTTGAAAGGTTTATTAAAAAGTAGAAACTAATGCTCTAATACTCTACTAATTCTTTGCTAATACTTTTTAGGGTTTAACAATGTGATTCAAACAATTTCACACTGGTAGTTATTCATCCATTTCAGTCAAACTATCAGAGGAGCTGTTATCATAAATCCACACTAATTTGCATTAACTTTAGCTACAAAGAACCAATGTACATTAACATAATACTAATTATGGTGGATGTACTGTAAACAAAACTTATACTATCTGCTGCATTGGTTTTATGAGATTTCAAATATTACAGATAAAGATGATAAAATAAAACACTTTTATTCTATGTTAGGCTCCATATGACATTCTGAGTAAGAAGCTAAAACGATACAGATTGCATGTTTTCAAAAGCTAGATTTATTGAGACAATCCATGAAGGATTGTCATGAATTCTGTAACACTGACTATTTAAAGTCAAGGATATATTAAAAAAAAAGTACGCTCTATTTTAATATGCTCCATTTCAATCACATTCACTTAGTCACAAGATACTACTTAACTCACTGAAGCCCTATGACCAGCGCTCTGCCATGTATGAGACTTAATTTTGTTTCCTCTGACTTTATCACACATGAATCCATCAATATCTGCAGAATTAAACAATTTTATGTCTGGTAGTTAAAGACTTGTGTGACTGTATTAAAGGAGTCAAAAAAGTTGCCATATTTCAATGTAAAATTCTTTCTAATGAACTCATTATGTAAGTAAAGATAATAAAGAGAGTCTTCAGAAAGATGAAACCTCTAACATTCCTTTCCAAGTTACTTAGTT
Source organism: Apaloderma vittatum (assembly GCF_000703405.1). Lineage (NCBI taxonomy): Eukaryota > Metazoa > Chordata > Aves > Trogoniformes > Trogonidae > Apaloderma > Apaloderma vittatum. The sequence continues at coordinate 36,793 of NW_009735610.1, read as the reverse complement.
TGAGAACGGACTAATTTGGAAGCTTAATGGAACCACTTGCTCCCAGTAGCAATTTGCCTCGGTTGGGGCAGTATCAATATTCATAAAACAATTTGTGTTATGATACATTGATAATCCCAGTTTTATTACGAATAATTATTTCAATTGCTTGGTTTGATTTTCATTGTGTATTTATCTTTATATTAAAACTTTCTATACTCTCAAATCACCTTACTAAAAATATTTATTCAAGAAATGACTACTCAGTTATTTTTAAATTTTATGTCCTAATGTGTGTTTTAAATACTGGAATAATGTTTGCAAAATAAGTGAAAAATCTAATCCAAATTTTGTATAATATCTCTTCAATTAATAATTCTGTAGAATTTGTATATAATAAGATTTTCATGAACTAAATTTTGTTTGTTTTCTTCAACCGGTATTCTACTTTCCCATCACTCTAAATATTTAAGTGTTTCCAGTAGAAACACTTCGCTACCATGCAGCCCACAGGTAGTAACAAATTTCAGTTGAGTAAACATTATTATGTTCTTTCTGTTCAAGGCTCAGTCACTCTGCAGAACTGATACACTACTTAAATGAAATAATACAGCAAGTACTCCATCTCATTGGTCCCTTCTGGTAACAGTGGGGTAGCAAAAGAGTATTAGTCATTCTACTAATTATTTTTTTATTTTCCCACTTTCTCATCTCTCCATATTCACTCATACTTTTTTTTCTATTAAAAAAACCCCACAAACACACAAAAAACCCCACACAAGCCCACAACCAACAAACAAATCCAAACTCCAAAAGAACCATTCACCTTAAATATACACAATACAAGACTCAGACACAGGGACAATTATATATTATTTTACCTTTTTATTCTCTCTCCCATAAATCATTTTCTTTAAATACATACCTATGCCTCTATTACATTGAATAGAGGTGTGGTTATACAGTTGTCTGGAGAGATTTTTTGCTCATCTGAAAACAGAATTAAATACTTGATTGGCTCAGAATTTACTCAGCCCTTGATTTCACTCACCGATAATGTCTCCAGTGATCAGAAACTAAGACACCTCCCTCATATATTACCACACAGACTATAGATACCTAAAAATAGATGAGATGAATCCCACCCAAAAGGATTTAAAATCTCTTATATTGACTAAATATTTTTAGCAATATTTCTGACCTTTGTGTTGAAGTGAATATCATAGCTAATGTTATTTAAATCATATTTCCTTATCCTATAAAAAATCATCTAAGAACATTCACTTATATCACTTCAAATACTAAGCTTCAATTTCACATGTAGACTAAGGCTATTACCTGAGTACTGTGGCATTTTATCAGTTTTTCCTCTGCACCACAGTCCAGATGGAGAATTTTGAGTGGAGACTGCTCTTCTAAAGGCTCCTTCTGTACATGGGAGTGTTTCTCCTGTGTCTGGCCAATCCTTCCTTCCAGTTTTGCTATGTGATTTTTCATACATTTTAAGCTTCAAAACCATTTAGATTACATGGCATCTCTTAGAGAAAAAAGCTTTCATTCCTGCCAAATCTTTATTTCTTTTCCTAGGAGTATCCAATTTAAACAAACATTTTGCTATATCATTCCCCTGAACTCAGTCTCTCTCATCCCTGCTTATTAATTACAGGGATGAAAATTATGAACAATCAAACTACATTAATTTATAAAGAGCTGTGTCAAGTTTAAAACAAAAATAAATAAACAAACAAACAAAAAGGTATTCTTCTCTAAATACATATGCAAAAGAGAGGGAGACAGATGCAACCAGTTTTCTTGCAGTTTATATGGCCTTATCAACAGAAAATCCATTTACCCTCAAAACTCTAGATTGGGTAAAAAAATTACTGCTGGAGTAAAGGCAGAGAGACTGGAGATAATTCAAAGCCAGGCTTGATGGGGATTTGAGCAACTTGATCTAGTTAAAGATACTGCAGGGAGGTTGGACTAGATGACCTTTCAAGGTCCCTTCCAACCCAATTCTATGATTCTATGATTCTATGATTCTAAGGGAATGCAAATATTGTCAGATACTGTGCATTCTTTTTCCTGTCAGTAAACATGAGGAAGCCTATTCCCTTTTTCACTGAAATAAGACAAATCAAGTCATTACAGGTGGGGTTTTTTTGCTATAGACTCTCAGTTCATACACACGGAGAGAGTCCACATGCTCATGTGCTTTCTGCTATAACTTGGTCACCTTCATAAATACACACACATAAATACAAAATCCTAGTATCATTAAAAATTCAAATGAAGTTACAGGTCTTTAGCAAAATATGAAATCTCTGAATGTAAAGTGCTAGGTAAGTTAGATGTTGTTATCACCACAACTATTATTTATGCATTTTTAAAAATTTTAAATTTTTTTTTGTCCAAGAATATTGTTAGGTACTAAATAATGCAACTACTTGTTTCAATCCAAACTGAAGGCAATTGCAATGTTCTACAGAAGTTTCACCTATTGTCTTGAAGCGTTAGAACTTTTTTTGCATGAATAAAAGTTCAGATGATATTTTCTAGAATATTACTGCAAATCTCGTATAGTTTAATGTTCCCTAAATCAAAATAATACTTCATGTAAGTATTTTTCTTTTTAAGTTTTGTACTAATGGTCTATGTCTTTATGCATTACTAAAACTTATAAATTATTAACACTACATATTGGGCAGACAGAGATATTTATAGGAGTGAGGGCTTTAAAGATTAATCTGTCACTTTCTTGAAGAGTTTCTGAAAGTAAGCCTGAGTAGAATAACAATTAGAAACTTCTAAAAAAATCACATTTTTAAAGATTTCGACACACTAACTGGTGCAAATTCAAAATGGTATGATGCCAATCCCTTTGCAGCAGTAGTAAGGAAAAGATTTTCCAGCTTTTTCTACACTGTATGTTTTTGTGTTATGTAATCTAGAAAGTGTATTTCATAATTAGTAGTGCACCATCAGTTTATCTGCATTATAATTAACTATTGTTTTTCCTATAAAACACAATGGCTAAATAAAATAAGTATTATTTTACTACGGTTTGCATGGAAAGATGTTGCTTTCATAGTACCTTCAGTTTATAGATTTAGAGAACTACTTTGATTCATTTATCCCCAAATTCTATTGACTTTGCACAGAACAAGAACCAGACATGAAGTCATCCACTTTAACACTGACAAAAGCTACTTCTATTTCTCCACCTAAACTGTGTTCCAGCTTGTGGAAGCAAGATAAGCAGGTCCAGATGACCATAAAAGTTCAGCATGGATGTCCTATTGTAGAAAAACCTGTTCTTTTTTTTTTTTTTGTCCAGTACAGAGGGCCTTTAGGATCCGAAGAAAAAGAAATCCAAAGACAAGTAACTAAGACAGAACTTACAGTCCTTATAGTTCTAGGGTGTTTCTTTAGAAATAAAACTTGACTGAAGAAGTTCCCATGTCTAGAAGACACCAGTTAGCTTCTGTAACAAAATAGTGTTATGCCAGTTAAATCTACAGGCAAAGAGCATGTCAACTTTTCTAATGTTGGGCTTCATTCTTTAAGGCTTTAACTTGACACAAATGAACTTCAGTGTTTTTTTCTGATAAACTGTGTGCCCATCTCAGATTTCTGATCAGCTTTTCAGGCAAAATATGCTTTTCCCACAAGTGTAAAGACTTACTACCTCCTTAAAGTAGAGGTCTGCATCAATTTCTTATTGTGTCCAAGCAAAAACTGACAGAGAAATTGAACAAAATATCTCAATACTTCTGAAAGAGATACGTCCTTCCCACTTCCTGGATAATTTTAATAATAAAGATGTATCTTATTTAGAGACCAGGAGTCCCTTCTTACGGGTGATAAAAAATAAACAAATATTAGGTATCTAAGTGAATATTTGCAATTTCTGTTTAAAATTTGATAAATATGTTACGATAAACTTGCAGATTTTTTTTTGCCTTAGAACATTTTATTCTAGCTCTGTATTTGAAATTCACTTGAAAAACAAAGCTATTTCTCCAGAAATACTTAACAGCTATTAAGTAAATATACCAGCAGAAAGAGTTGTCTATCGTGCAAACTCAGGCTCATTTAACCACAACCTTATGCGTCTTTATACAAACTCAACTCACTCTTCAGAGTACCCACATCCTCATCAGAATTCCATATACCATATAAAAATATCATGTGCATGGTTTGAGAGATTAATTGCAGGATCTACATGGGAAAAAGATTCTTAAAGTAGTCATCATCAAGAAAACAAGCGTTCCATATTCTTTATTACTCACTGGCAACTACCTGATGATTACCCTTCCAAAGACTCTCTCCAGAAATGCAGGAAAAATTTGCAAAGTTTGTCATTTTTACAAAAAATTGTCACAATGGAATATTGATCATCATATCTAAACATGTTCCCAATGTCTGTTACCAGGTATACCTGAGAAGGAAACTTGAGGAAATAGCTGAATCTTACTAAAATATTTCCTAGCTTGCTAAGAAATAGCTAGTTTGTTCAACTTGTAAGAACAGCCATATAGTTTAAAATATTCCCATAAATATTTTGGAAAGAAATAGTTTCTTTCCAAATTTCATATATTCAACAGTTACATGACAAAATAGAGTTTTGTTATGAAGTTAACTTAGGTATTGTCTAAAGAGATACTGTCTAAAGTATAGTGATTTCTCTAGGCTACCTTTCCCTGTACATCTTGTAGAACTTAAGCAATCAAAGTAACATTGATCATATAAAAATGTTAAGCCATTTCTGATAAATGTATAATGTGGTCTGCCTGTATGCATTTCTCCTTATGAAACAAAGCAAAAGTAGATTTAGCTACTATCTTAAATATTGTTCACACTGTGCAGTGATGTAGTTGTCACAAATCCAGGAAATATTATCAGAAATGTATAGGCTGAGTAGCCAAGAGATAGTCAAATACGTAATCGATGAATGCAGCCTGTAGGAGAAATGCTTCCAGTGAAGTAGGAGGAAACGACTGTGGGCTCTTGTGGTCAGCATCCCCTGTCAGTCCTTGGAAAGTAAATTTAAATTCTTTATTACTTCACAATGAGTCACTACTATCAGCAAAGTTTTGGTAATTATATTTAAATCTGGGAACAGCCAAAGTGGAAAGACTATGAACTACTGTTTTTCACAAAGAATAAAAAGATGGGAAAATTTACTGTTATGTGGATTTATTGATCTACAGGGAGCTGACATATCTGGAAGCTGAGTGTTAATAGTCAGTTGGGGAGACAGTTATAGATGAAAGGGATTCTCATCCAAAATGGTAAGAGATGGATGAACACGATGGTAATAACGGTCAACCATAGTCAGAACTGAAGTAAAAAAAACTAATGAAATTATTTTGTCATGGGTTTGAGTTTGGTGGGGTTTTTTTCTAAAAGTGGAGGTAGATTCATGTGAAGATTTGAGAGCCCCCCCCACCCCCAGGTAGGAGTCAGACCTCCCTCTGGCCAAGGCAAGGCCAGTCAGCACCTCTGCAATCACGATATTTAAGAGGTAATCCCATTGTTCTCTGTCTCTTGGGCTTTGTCTTGTTTTGAGCTGTCCTGTCTTTAATGTTGGGGAGAAAAAAAGAATGTTGGCCTGAGAAGAAACAGGAAAAGAGTCCCACAGGAGAAGGAGACGGTGGAGGCTGCTGGAGCAGTACCTTTCCCTGAAGCCCCATGCTGCTGAGATGGCAGCAAGGAGATTGCCTGCCAGTTGAGGGAATTGACAGCGGCAAAAAAGTCCAGGATGTGTTGATAATTGCAGAGCCTCATGCATGAGGGGAGAGAGACCCAGCATCAGCAGGGGATGCACCCCAAACAACATGTGGCCCTGAGGGACTCGTGAGGAGGAAGAGGATTGGGTCCTGTGAGGTGGACACCACATGGCATGAAGGAGAGACTGCAAGGAGCCCTCTTTCTCAAGGAGGTTGGACAATGAATAACAACCAGATGGACTGCATCCTCCAACCCCTGCCCCCCTTGCACTGATGGGTGGGAGGAGGTAGCCGGGGAGTAGCCAGGAGGATGGGGGGAAGGGAGGGAAACTGTACGTAAAATCAGGTTGTATTCTCACTATACTACTTCATAAATGGTGGTAATGAATTAAATCTATGTTTTCCTCCCCAAGTCTCTCTGGTTCTTTACCCGTCATTTTAAATGGTAGATTATTACCTCCCTATTCTTCATCTCAGACCCCTGAGCCTTTTTAGTTGAATTGTCTCCCTCCATATCACTGTGGAAATGGGAGTGGGGGGAGGAGTGAGCTGAAGACCATGTGATGTTTTTTGTCTCAGTCGGTTTGAACCATGATAATTTTTAAAAAGGTATTTTTCCTTTTAGAAATTTACTTGACAGATTATTTTGCTAAATAGAGTTTGGGTTACTTTTAAAATGGCAAGTCTTAAAAAATCTTGCAAAAGAAATTCTTTGGCGGTATTGCTTCATAGCTGCAAACAAAAAAAAAAAGAAAGCAACTCAGACAAATTCCATTCATACTTGGTAGGAACTGAAGGCACTACTATTAACAGTAGTATAACAATACTGTCTGCCACAGAACATTTAAATTTAGTCAGAAATCTGTAAAGGCAAACATTTTGCATAGGGTTTGCATGGCAAGGTTTTGGTAGCAGAGAAGCTACAGGGGAGGCTTGTGTCAGAAGCTGCAAATGCTTCCCTTGTGTCCAACAGAGCCAATGCCAGCTGGCTTCAAGATGGACCTGCTGCTGGCCAAGCCCAAGCCCATCAATGCTGGTTGCAATGCCTCTGGGATAGTGTATTTAAGAAGTGGAAAAACACTTGTGCAGCTGTATCCAAAGAGAGAGGAATGAGAATATGTGAGAGATACAAATCTGCAGACACCAAGGCAAATGAAGGAAAGGAAGGAGGTACTCCAGGTACCGGAGTAGATATTCCCTTGAGTCGTGGTGAAGTCCATGGTGTCCCCTGCAGCCTGTGGAAGCTAATGGTGGAGCACACGTCCACCTGCAGTCCGTGGAGGAATCCACACTGGACCAAGTGGATGCCCAAAGGAGGCTATGACACCGTGGAAAGCTCATGTTGGAGCAGGTTTCCTGGCAGGACTTTTGACCTCATGGGGGACCCATGCTGGAGCAGTCTGTTCCTGAAGCTGCGCTCTGTGGAAAGGATCCCACACTGGAGCAGGGAA
>NW_009735610.1:0-29600 GCF_000703405.1 Apaloderma vittatum | reverse complement strand
AGGAGTCCTTTCATTGAGGAGGAAGGAGAGGCAGAGACAACATCTAATGAACTGACCACAACTCCCATTCCCTGTTCCCCTGTGCCACAGCGGGAGAGAAGGTAAAGAAAATTGGGAGTGAAATTAAGCCCAGAAAGAAGGCAGAGGTGGGCATAAAATATTTGTAAGATTTTGATTTCTTTTTCATTATCCTATTCTGATTTGATTCGTAGTAAATTAATTTTCCCAAACTGAATCTGTTTTGCCCATGACAGTAATTGATGAGTGATCCTGTTCTTACCTCGACCCACAAGCATTTTGTTGTATTTTCTCTCCAATGTCCAGCTGAGGAGGTGAGTAACAGAGTAACTGGAGGCCAGGTGGGCACCTGGCCCCCAGTCAGGGTTAATCCATCACATGTTGTCATGTCCTATATTTAAAGTTTCTACTTCAAAATATTCTGGTACATTTCAAAGGTCTTTTAGAGGCTTTAAGAAGCATCCCAATATGATCCTAGGGGTTACTGGACTAAGAAAGAGAACATATATTGCCACTATGAGAGCTGACAATTAAAGCTGACCTTAGAGGGAATCCCAAATAAATGTAAATCAATTAAGTTAAATTATAAATTTAAATCACATAGAGCCATGGCCTCCTTTTAATCCTCGTCTTGATTTTAGAAGAAGATGCTGGCTGTTATAGCTTTTATTGAGGCTAACAATAGATGACAATTTAAAGCCCATTCACTATAAATTTCTTAATGCAATTTTGAAAAAAAATCAAAGAAAAGAACTAGATGTTTTCCTTGCTTAAATTTTTTTTTAATTTTTGCACTATATTGCTGATGTTTCTCCTTAAAGAGAAACATACAATACAGTTCTGAAAATTAAGGCAATAAAGTGTTAACTAGATATCAAGGTTAAGTTTCTTTCATCAGGGTTTGTTAATTTCAAAGTTTCATTTGATATCTGTGGGCCAAAAAGCCTTTGCATACTCTAACCAGTTTCAGAAAGATGATGTCATCAAGAAATTCAGTTGTTCTTTATTGTCAGGAAACTATTATAGTGGTATATCATTCTGCTGCCTGTCATAATTTTTTCCACTATTAGATATGGCTTTCAGTTGCCTAGAGCTTTGCCCAACTTCATCTTTTTGAATTGAAATTTGTATTGCTGAGTTTTTGCTCAAAGCCAAATTATCTTGGAAAGTGCAAATGAAAAGAATATAGTTATTTCTAGGAATGATCTTAGGAAAAATACGTGAGTCCATCTGTGTAGAGAGAGACATTTATCTTAAAATTTCATATACATTCTTGTTGAAAAGTTCTGATATTTCAAAGAAGGGCAGTGCATTGCTACAGCTTTTACTTATCCTGGATTTTGCTGCCTTGGAAATAAAAAATTATGAGAATTTTTCAGACAGATCTATGTGATTTTAGAACACATTAGCTTGGTTGGCACAAGGAGACAAAAATTTCTTCCCTGGTAAAGAATGTGTCTGCTTGCAAAATCTCTGTCTGACATCGTCAAGTCAGACAATACAACAAGCAAGGAATCCCTTCACAGCTGTTCCTTTTAAAAATGAATCCAATTTTACTTCTTAGGCTAACTTCTGAAATCTATTTCACTTTGGAGCATGCTCTGATGTTGATTGTACCTCAAAAAAAATATCACTGTGGCAAAGCCAACTATTCAGTATTCACAATACATCAGAAATAAGGATGCCAGGTATCTTAATTTCTGCCCAACCTATATATGCATATTTGCATATCTGCAGCTTTATCAATTGATATTACCACCTCCTTTAAACATCCAGCTTATATGATGACTTTTATCAGTTAGGCGTAAGGTAGTTCAGCGTTTTGACTTCTTAGCATTTATTTTTCAGTGTTGAAAGTAAAATATTCAAATGCTGATCAGAATTAAAAAATTGTCGTTGGCTCATAAGCCTCTTTACATGAGTTTCCAAAACCTTCAAATTAATTTACAAAAAAAAACGCAAAAAAATAAAAATTCCCTGATCATGCACAGGGCAGAAACTGGTTAAGCCTAGTACAAGATCCTGGAACGAATTACTAATCCATTCAGTGGCAAATTTGGCATTTGCACTCTATAGACAATGTTAATATGGACGAGTTTACAAAATCTGAACTGAGAAACAGAGCTGACACAACTAAGAAAGTATAAATATAGTGACTGATTTTCAGCACAGTGATGTTTGACGGTTTCATAAATATCATCCTCCCATAATGTGAAAGTATAGCTCCATTATCATTTTACAGATGGGGGGAAGCAAAAAAATTTGAGGACATGGGGTAAAAGAAGGTAAGGAGTCTCACATAAAGCAAAAAAAAAATAGTGAAATTATTTTCTATTGGAATGTTCGTTTGGGAAATGTGTGAACTAACATAATTCCATGTTATTCTGAGAGGGATTGCTCTCTCAGTCTTTCTTTCCAAATGCTCTTTTTTATATAGGCAATTTTAGCAGTTATTGAATCAAAGAGAGACAGTAAAATTTGTATGTGCCCAGACACTATTGTCCCCCCTGCAATGTGACTCAAATCCACAGTCAGACAAAGGACAGAACTGAACCTTGTTTTTTCACACCTGTTGTTAATGCTTCTCTATTAAGATCTTTAAATTATTCAAAGCAAATTATCATTGGTTACACCTTGGGAGTTCTCAACACGCTACAGATCAGATGGTACAATTTCAGATTTGATATATTTGAAGTATCTTGCTTAATTTCTGTGGCGGAGGCTTAGTATTCAACTGTCTTCATCACATGATCGCTTTATTTTTTTTTTGCTAGTATATTCTTTATCAACTATGCAACTTCCTACTCCAACAACACAGGGAGAGTCCTGCAGAAAACTTACCTCAGGTGTATGTCCTTCATCACTGCCTTTCCTGTAATGCTAAGCAAGGACAAAGGTAAATGACAAAAATTTTTAGTACAAATAAGGCATTTTCATAATTTATAAACAGAAGTTGCTGATCTAAAGTTGCAAAGGCCTTTTTTAATTTAATCTAGTAATCATGGAGGGTGAGGACTATTAACTTTGAAAAAATGCTTTATTTACCTACATGACTCTTTGTCTCTGAAAAATTTGTTCAAGTTAGAAAACAAAACAAAAGGAAACAATGCTAAGGCTACTTGTCAGATTGCATTAATCACATGCACAGGTTTAAAAACTTTGCAGTATTCTTAAGGCAGTCATTTTTTTTTCTTCCGTAATATGCTGAATCTTCTATGTATATGTTTCATTTCTTTGTCATCTGGCTCTGTCCCATATTGGAATTGCTCCCTGCTGTTAATTAGAGGTGACTATGATTTGATTAATCTCAAACATGTGTTATATATGCACAATATGGAAAACTTTATTCTATATTTTTCTACTTTAAACATACTTGAACATAATGGAAACAAGCCAAACACTTTTTAATGACTCAGGACCTAATCTTATCACAATGAACAATATGGATATGATCAAAATAAGACATTCTAATCCATTTGAAGTGTTAAAAGTTCACAGAAATATGCACTAATCACGTACAGTATTTCTCAATATAAAACAAACAGGATTTCAAATACATGAATGCGTACCATCTGAGCATCACTGCTGTGTGTAAGTCTTCAGTTCTCCACCTTTCTTTCCATTTGCACTAAGTTTGGTTGCAGTTTGACAGTTTGCTTTTCCTAGTCCCACAGTGTTGGCATCATTCCTATGCTGACTTTTTGTGAAGACACTATTCACATTTTTCAGACCTAAGGAGCTATACGCCTATAACATTCCATACTATTTTCTATAGCTCTTGGCCTTGAAAGGTCTTTAATAGCTAGAGTACAAATGTAAGCTCACTTATTAGGACAGGATTATTCATATGCTTAAATTTAATTTTGTAGTAATTATATGGTTATGTAAGAAAACTTTGCTTCATAAGGAAAGTTAAGCATATGATTAAATGTTTTCTGGGTTTATAAGCATCTTTAAAGATCACTCCTAAATAGCAGAATTTTGAATACTTTATATCACATTAATGTAAGTGCCTATGCATTTCTGTGCAAATAAAAGTACTGTGAGTATTAACAGAAGTTCTCTAAGAGATTTCCTTAGGCTATTCAAGAGAGATTATTTTAAATAAGTTAAATCTAACAATTTTAATTTTTAAAAATGACAATTATTTAATTTTATGGCTCTAATTTTTTTGATGTAGAACTTTGTTGTTGTTATAATTATTATTATACAGCCTCCAGTGGTGAGACATAATTCTAATTAATTTTTCCTACAGCTGTATACAAATCGATAACCATAAGCATCCCAAAAGAAAAGCATGCTGTATGATCCTCCAAGTTCCTAATGAATGCAAACAAGCTGACCTTTCTCTGACAACTATGCATATTTTTTCACAATTTTGCTATTGAAATTGCTGTAATCAGCAATTCATACTGCAAATATGGAGCCAATATTAGTTGTAAATAACTATCCATTGCAATAAGGTGTGCTGTACACTTACCATAGTGAACAAACTTTAAAATTTTGGGAATCAGGCCCTCAAAGAAAACATGAAAGCTCTCTTTACTTACATTAAAAAAATGTGGTTTCTTTATTCTTGAAAGACTTTAGTTTTAATTTTCCTTATTTTATTATTTGACATACAAATACCTTCAAACCTTCTAACACTAACATCTTTTTTCTAAGTAGGTCAGTGAACCTGAAATGAAAGGAAGATTACAGTCAGATGTAAAAAAGCAGGATTCTGCATTTAATACGGGCAACATGTCCATGAAAATGCAGTATTTCTTATGCAATGACATAATAAAACTATGAATGAATACGACACATATGAAACATTGAGCTACTGTAGTACTACTGCAACTAGTATTTCTTTCTCATAAATACTTTTGAAACAGTGCTGGAAAAATTAAAGTATAAATGAAAGCTATAGAACATTTTTAACATCTATTTTAAAATGAAAAGACTGTAAAGGTTTAGGAGGAATTGAAATTTGGAGCAATTGTAATAGATCATTTTAACTTCTACACAACATTAAAAACATCTTTGAAAAGGTTATTTGTAATAAACAGTATCTACATTAGTAACTACATTAAACATATTAATTACCGATGCGTGTTGACCTCAGAAAAAGCAACACGATTCAAGAAAACCCAACCAACAAACAATACAATAAAATGTTCTGGTTTATCATTTCTATTCAGCAAAAACTTGAAATATATATGGTTGGAAAGTAGCTGCCTCAACTGAACACCATATTAATTAATATGTTTAAAAGTCTCCTTGTTTTGAAGACAGAAGTTATTAAATTCCTAGAAGTAATTTCACTAAAATTAGTAGGTCTCTTTGTCCTGTTTTCATGTTTTGCAATAACTAAATTTCTGATTTAATAAGCTTTCAATGCTCAGAGATCATAATAGAATATCAACTAATGTCATGTTCGTATAATAAGTGTGATACAGTCCTTTCTTGATGACATTTCCTCAGGATCTCTACTCTCATACTTGTAATTCTTTCATGTTCAGAATGAATCCCTGCTACATCTCACTCAATATTGATCTTCAAGACATTTCTCCCAATCCTTTTCCCAGTGTGGTCACTGAACAGTATAAAAGTTCAATAGGAAGATCAGCTGCTCATCCACTTTTTGCTAAAGCAATTTGTATTATGGATTTATTTTAGCAGTCTACAGTGGCAGTTGCTGTTTTTACTATTTAAATGCTTTGATTATCTGACCTTGCTTACTTTATCTTTTTAAGTGCTGTGCATGGGCTTTAAAGTTGATCAATAAATGGGGATTCCTCCACCACATTATGTTGAAATCAATCCTGATTCAGGCTATTTGTATTTCACTCTTACGAGTCCATCTGTCTTTCTTAATTTTATATTCTTTTTTCTTAAATAATTTTGCCTGCCACTGCAAATGCTTACTGTCAGGTAGATTTTCGTTGCAATCAATTCAGCTTTTCCCAGTAATAACTGTACTGTCTGGGAATACACAAGGATATAGGAACATATATATGGGTAATCATCTATTATTATTATAATTATTATTATTATTGGTGTTGTTGGTGTTGTTGTTATTGTTATTTATTTAACTGTTTACATCATAGATACTGTGGAAGTCAATAAACATAAATCTTCACTTTGGGTCTTCATTTTTTGAGTAATATTTAGAAAAGAGGGGGTTCATGGACTTCTTAACTATCGCTTTATAATCTTATGTTCATGGTTTTATGTCCTCTGCATTAAAATCAGACTAAACAATACAAGCTTATTAAAATTTTTCAGATTTTCAATTTCCCTGGGAGAAACAGATAAAGCAACGGAGGCAACTGGCCTCCACCTATGTCACAGTAAACCTCAGAACTCCCCAGTCATGTTCAAGAACTGTAACTGGTCCTGAATTTGTGCAGTGTAAAAATCTCCCTGAGAAACATTTTCTTATATATGGTATTCAATTTATTTAATATGGATAAACACTTAAAATATTTTGACTTTTTTAATTTCTTACAAAAGTTAAAGTTTACTTTACTTAATTCATAATGAAGAAGTTATCACAGCTGTGAGAAACCTTGGCATGGATATGTCAAAATAGAAAAGGAAAAAGAAACTAAATATAATATCCAACAACGCCGTTAACATGCTATTCACACTGTCCTGAGCACTTAGGGGATTATCTACCTAGAACATAGAAAACTTGCTGAATTACTACTTTGATCTCATTTAAACATCTCCAGAAATGTTCAGAAAAGGGAATATCATTTCCCCTTTCTTTAACTAAATTGCATACACACAAAAATATTCCTTTGGATTTCCATTAAATTAATCTGAATTAAAATATAAACACTTGGTCACGTCACTGATTTCCCATAATGCTTACACCATAATACACCACTTATCTAATAAAGTATCAAAACTACAAAATAAAATCAGGAATAATACTTCTATTATAACAGTTTTCATCTTCAATATTGCAAATTTGTGAACAGCTTTTCACATGTTTATTGGTAACTGGTTTTGTGAAACTGCTGACATTCATGCATATTTAAAGACTGAGGCCTGGAATAGTAAGATCTGATAGTACTTTACTCAGCTTGCTAGACAATACATTATTTTTCCATGCATAAAAAGAAACTTACCTGCTTCTTCAAATTTTCTAGTTCTTCAGTAGATTGAGACTATTTTTGCTTTTTTCAGGTTATTCCAGTCCCAGTGGATACTGAGGCCTTAAGGAACTGCTAATCTTCCTCTTTTTTTGAAGCTATTATTCTTACCTTAAAGTTCTCAGCATTTTTCCTGTTTCTTCTGAAGACAAAATAGGAATTATTCAATCATGAGTTTGACAAAGGTAAACAAGGTGAACTTTTGGTAATGGCTGGGAGCATTTTTGCCTCAGTTGTAGCTCCATATGGTGCACACCATGATGTCTCTGATGAGATGGGAAGGACAAAGAGGGACATGACCACAAATATCTTAAACAGTTATTTAATTAGAAGATGTTAATATTAATGTAATTGAGAAAAATGAAATATAGGTTCAAATCATATTAGCACCATTGATTATGTTGGTAAGTATTTGGTCTATTTTGTCAAAGTCATTATTAAATTCATGTTAAAACTATGGTCCAAGTGAAAGTCAGCATATAAAGAAAGAACAAATAATAACTAAATGAAGAAAAATTAATCAGGGTTTTCACTGATAATGATGTATGTGCATGAAAGAGAAGAGGCTTAGGTATCTAATGTAGAAAGTTATCCATATTGAAGAAAGCAAAAAATATGCAAGTTTCTTGCACAATGGCACAATGCCATTTTTGTTCTTTTCTGGAAATGAATAGTTTCAGAAATGAAAAATAGTGGGTTTTAAGATTTTTCTATTTAAGACCTCAGTACATATACGTATATATTTTAAATGATTGCCTAGTAACTACTGATATTATGCCCTCTCAGTATTTTTATATAGAGTTTTAGTTAATGCAGGATGGCACTCCTGAAAATGAATCAGGTTTTACTGATAATTTTTTTCAGCTTTTCGGCAGAGCGTTCTGTCTCCTTCTTGTTAAAATTCCACTAACAAAACACCTATTTCATTACAGGGCAAATTCCTTTTAAGCACTTCTGGAATTTGTGGGTGTAAGCAGGGGTTTTGCTTTTGCCACAATCTCAGCCACTTAGAAAATAAAAATGAAAATGCACCAAAAGATAAGAATTACTAGAAAGTATTACACAACAGTTCATTTTGTTGTGACACCAGAGAGGAAATTCAGAAGAATTCACTGCTCCAAATACTACACATTTCTGCAGAGTACATCTTAAAAAAGACAAGTCCATACTGTTTCCTTCAGGTGGGTAAATGTTAAGAGAGAAGAATCCCAGTTTCATGATGCAGCAGCACAAAGCTGGGAAGTGAAAATTATGTTGCAGCAGAGTCCTGAAAATATGACTGTAAAAGTTAATCAATAAAATGTCTATTCCTGTCTATTCACTAGAGGCCCCAGCTGCATAGCTTCACACAATCGATACTACAAATTATTACGATTTCCAGGTTCCCACTGGACATTCCGAACAAATCTTTCAAGTGTAACAGACTTATATTCGGAGGGTGAAGGTGTTACCTTAGGTTTATTTCATCCAGGATAAGTATACAACAAACAAAGGTTGTGACTTCTAAAAACTTTCTATCATTTCTCTTTAAAATACATGTATTTGGGGGCATTTTCTGAAGTTAGCAGAAAATATTTTTATACTATTTTAAAATAATACTTGTTTTCTGGTAAAATTATGAATATGATAGATCTTGTAGTGTTGTTAAATGCTAGTCAACCATTTCCTTTTTTTCACCACTTTCAGGAAAAAAATAACTTTTAATGTATGATTTCACAGCAAGGAAATAAAAGTGTACAGAAATGGACTTTCCCCCTCAAAGGCCCCACAGCGGCTAGAGCAGAATATCAGCTCTCTGTGCAGTTTTAGCCAAGCAATTTATGCTGTGGCGCGTTTTTCTTTGTATGGTGCTATGCTCTTGCCCTGCTACCAGCTGCATTTGCCAGATTCACTAAGTAAATAGGAAGATAGGTAAAGCTGACTTTGAATAAGTCAGCAGTGAAGGGAAGCTACTTTACAACACATGCAGTACCCTTACTAGTGACTGAACATAACCCTTATGACATTCCCTGTCCCAGAAGACCCAGGGGACAGAGATTCATTGTTCTTTCTGTCTCCCAAGGAGCAGAACAGAGCAGATCCCCACTGGCACACCAGGACTGTTTTCAGGTACACAGTAAGATGTTGTTTTAAAGGACATTTCAATATTTAAAATCCCCAACTCTGTTTTTCAGTTTTTAGCTTTATTAGTTCAACATTATGGAAAGCATTGTTTTAAATCTGCAGTTTTGATTTTCCCAATTCAACAAATACTTCACTAACTGTGATCCTGCGGTAATGAGTCACGGTACTTTTAAAAAGCACTAGTATAACAAATTTAAGGTTAAAACTAAACTAAAAGGCAATAAAAAATGATTTTGATAATCTAGAGATCTCAGAAAAGATTCCTCTAACTCAAAGTTTATTATGCTCATATAGTAAAGTAGCACGCTTTCAGTCACTGAATAAATACAAAAAATAGAGCAGAAAAAGTCAGAAAACTTCTTGCATGTTAACAGTTTTATTTTTCACACAAAGTATAGTATAAAACTATTTAAAAAGTACCTCTGAAAGTCTTTTAATGATTATCATTTGGCTTTCTTTTTTAACATCAGTGAAATTCATTTCACTGAACTTTTGCAAAATTCCTGCTCTCTCAAAAGCTGTATTTCATCAGACAATCGATCAGTTACAGCTGGGAGTTTCAGTCCTTCCCTCCCTTTCTCTCCCCCCTCCTCCCCAGTAGTCCTAGAAGTTTGTAACCTTTTTGTTTTCAAAGAAGTATCTACAGTAATTGGTGTAGCATGACATTTTGGCAACTGAGGACTCATTTGAAATGATTAAGAAAACTCACTGTGGCAAAAAATTCAAGATAGGTTAGGAAAGTAAATCAGTGACACTGTTCTCCCTAGAGAAGTACTCGTAATGTCTTTAGAGATATAACTACAGGTTGAAAACCACCAAGCTATTTTATTTAAAGAAATAAAGACACATTACTGAAGACAATGTTTTTTCCATGAAGCATTTCCCAATCTTCAGCAGAAAAATTAACTTAAAACATTTGATCTACAGAAAGGATGAAAATTCAGTCTAAAAGTCATTTGCAGTGAGCATACATTATCATATTTTGATTTTAGACCCATGTTGTTGATTGCATCTGAACTTAGTAAGCCTTCTCTCAGAGAAGATTTGTTGCAGGAGTCTTTGGTGCTAGCTGCAAAACTGAAATAAAACAGTTTTAAATGTTTGGTCCACTCTGAAATGAATGGACTTTTTTTTTTTTTGCAGCCAAGCTACCTTATATATTCATTGTACTCGGTGATATCACAAAACAGCTTGAGATTCTGTCTGTATACTTAGTAATTGTTTAATAGAACATAACTAGTAAGAAGAGAGTAACTACTTGCATGCAAAAAAAATGAACTGATGTGAATAATTTTTACAGTTCTCTAAATCTTGAAAAGTCTGAATAATGAATCAGTTTGTGGCTCAATATAAAAATATAGCTAACATTAAGCTAATATATAAAAGCTTGAACATTGATTTTTTTAATTAAATCCTGAGAGTTAACAATCAATCTAATAGATACTAACTTCGGCTGATAAGAGCAGAAGTACTTTCTTCAGTGTAAACTTTTCTAATGTATACAGTATGTGGGGTTTTTTTGTTTATATTAGCAACCTCGTATGTGCCTTGCTGTTGTGACTCAAAGTTCAAACATCAAATTTCTGTTAATTTGGTAGCATCTTGCTTAGAGGCAGCTTCTTTAACAGAAAAGAAAGACAATAAGACCCATATGTAACCTTTGGTCTCTGAAAAGAGGAAGATGAGAATACTATTAATAGATAGGCAGTAAATAATTACACATACTATTCTACTTCGACACTACAAAATCTTTTCCATTTCAGAAGTAATCCAGACCACTTATAATAGCATTTTTCTCAACATTCAATTTTTTAAGCATAGAATATATTTTAAATCATACATTAATCAATCATTTAGATTTAATAGTTTATTCAATAGAGTTATAGAACACATTTACACTACATCTTACCTGATGGAAATGGTTGATACAGTACACATTAAAAGGATTTATTGTTGACTTTAATGTCTTCTGTTTCTCAGATACTGAAAAAGCAGCAACTTTCTTGTAATCACTAATTTCTTCTTCAGAAGTTATAATATGCTCTCTCAGGGTCTTCAGCTCTGTCTGTGATTTTCTACTGTTCTGTTCTTGGCAAAATGTTTCTGCTATTTGCTCACTTAGCTGCTCTTGAGTTGCTTTCAAGCTGGATTCCATTAGAAGAAGTTTTTCATCTTGACTGGCAAGTTCTTGGGCTGAAAGATAAAAAAAAAGAAGAAAAAAAAAAAGAAAAAGAAAAAAAAAGACAGCATTACATTTTAAACCCAAGCTGAGTGATATTTTTGTTTTAAATGTAATGCAGTGCAACCCTCTGAAAGAGCTGGACAAATACTGTTTTCAAGAGAACAGCATTATTCACTTTTCAAATCTTGAGAGGAAAATATACTATAAATATATTATTAGCTGGCTAAAGTCTGTTTCATTGTATCCCAGTAAACTTAAACAAAGAAACTTGAATTCAATATTCTGCAAACACTTAAACTGCTACCAAATCTTGCAGTATATATAAACATTTAGTATTTAGTTCATTCTGAAACAAACACCTATTGTTTGTGTTTCGCAAAGTCACTCTAGAATTCAAAATCATAGTTCTGAAAAGATAGCAGCTTTTCTACCATTTCAGAATCGTAACGTATACAATTTAAGCTCAAAGTCTTCAATTTCATTTTGATTCTTCATGAATTACAGAGCACATAGTAAAACCTGGTTCTTTTCCAAGGTCATCCAATAGATGGCAATCTTTCCTTAGACCAAAAGAAAGCACAGCTGTACACTGCCAGCTCTCAGAAAAATAAGTGATTTAAGACAAAGACATTTTTCCTTTGTTCTTTGTTGACCATTTTCCTAAAAGATATCTGTACATAGGTTTTAATTTAAATATTTGACCCTTAGTATGTGCATGCAGGAGTTTGTGCCGGTGTGTGGATGTATGTGTACCTCCACGGACACAAATCCACACACATGTATTTATTTTTATACTTTTTCATAAACATATGGCTTCAGGCATGTAGGCACATTTAGTTACCATGTTTAAGATATCATGGTATAATACTAATCACTAAAATAAGTGCTTCGCAACAGGCATTTTATAGCATACATTCCCTTCATTATGAAGTATTCAAATGTTTTGAAATTTGACACCAGAAAATTTAAGAAGTGAAGAAGCTTTAAATGATTGCAGAACAGTAAGTATCATAACAGAAGAGTTCACATGATCATAAATTAAAAAGTCTTTTTTTAATGTGCTGTAGTATAATATTAAAGAGTGATAAGTACACCAGGCTTCAATGAAGTCAGAAAACAGTATTTTCCAGGCTTAGATGGACAAAATCCTGTAAATGAAAACATTTGTGTTCTGTTAACATGATTCTGCATTTATTATCTTTAACATCGGACAACATTCACCATATGCATAAGATCTAAATTTAGCTATCATATCTACCTTTGTATGTTCATAATACCCAGAAGATCAATTTCTTTGTAGAAAAAATTGCTCTGTTCTTTTCTCATTGACAGTAACAGAACCCCCCTTCTCACAAAAGACGACAGCAGTCACCATTTCGATAAGAAAAAATTACTGCATATAAACTGTTTAAATTTGTTCCTCAGGAAGACACACAGCTGACATTAATAGCTAAATGTTTTACAAAGAGTACATATCACCCACAGCTCATTTTTACTGAGTATCAGGCAAATTTGAATCTCTGTGATTTAATGAGTTAAATAGTTATTAATGTCAACACATTAAAAAAAAAAAGGCATTCTAGTAAACAACCTATAACTGGTTTACTTTCACAGCTAACAAAATGAGCAATTTGGGTATAGGCAAGCCTAAACTGACATAATTCAATAGGAAATATAATATATAACAAAATTCTGTTTATCAGTGCATTTTGTACTCATTTCTGCAAGACATTTGTGCATAACTTTCCTGTGGTCTTATTGAAATCAATGTGACTACTTATTTGAATAATGTTAATTATTTGTGGGCTTCTAGTATTCGATCTGGATTTGAAATTAAAAGAAAGGTAAATATTTTACATGGCATACCCACCTCTTTCATTTAAAGTTTTTCAGCTTTAGATTTTTTTTATGTCAAATGAAAATTATTCAAACTTCAGGACTTACTAAGTTGCTATCAATTTGGGTTTGAAATAACATTGTCTGTATTATCCATAAACAGATCTTCTACAACGCTTTAAAAGTTCTTAGAAGTAGTTTAGAGTTGTGATCTGTTGCCTGAATTGTCTTTCAAAATTTATTTTATTTCTATCAGTTTTGATTCATAAACAGACACAACAGTGCACATTTTGCAACCAGCATACCTATTAAAATGTACAAAAAGCTATTTAGTCACGATTTTTAACAGGTTTTTATTTTAACTCACAGTGTCCTGGTATAAAAGGGTTAAATTATTTTAAGTTTACCTATGCCTTGGACTTGAGCTTTGGTTGATCCCAAGCCAGAGGCGCTAGCAGCTGCATGCTTTATTTACAATCCCTTTGTCAGACTTACAACTGCCCCAGGCTATAACATAGTGTACCTAATGTTCAAACTGGCAGGTAATCTTATGTCAAACATACTTCTTTGATTTAAAGTGATCAATAGATTCTTGTAAAGAGGTAATTTCTCTGATGTTTCCACCTTGCCTTTCTTACAGGTGATTCACACAAAAGCCTGCTTATATGATGTACGAACAATAAACAGAAAGCTATAATCATGTTTTTTCAGATGTTTCCGGTGCACAACGATTTTGGATCAATACCCTGTGTAATACAATTATCTGCAATGATCTGGTTGTATTGAAAAAGAATTTGCAGCAGACCTCTAGGGGGTTTTATCCAGAAACACGTATCTGGCAATGTTGTGAATAGTGGAAGAGAAAATTAAGGGGTTGACACAGGCTGTCTATTATGTTCCAAATGACTTCATTAATATTTTATTTGGTAAAAGTAGTATATTTCAAGCTGTGACTTCAAAATATTAATAACACAATTTTCTTGTTGCATTTGCTTATTTTGAAAACTAGTTCTAGCACAGATGTTCAGTGTAAAAGCTGAAAGTATCAACCAAAAAATAGTTAAAGCGGTTTATTCCCCATAATCAAATGACTGCTTGTTTTTTGTATCTTATTTTTCTTTTGCGGATACTATTCTCTTGAAAAAAAAATCTATATTCATTAGTGTGCTACTGCTAAACCTGTTAACTTATCTATACTGGGGATTAATCATATTGGTTTAAAAGACACCTAAAATATTAACAATGATATCAAACTTGTTATGTTCAAATTACACTTTGCATTGCCAGTGAATGAGCAGGTGTTCTGGGATAAAAATAGATGTTTCACCAAATTAATACAAAGATTATAGAACTGAAATAGAGATAAAAAACCTCACAGTTGTGTTTGTTTAGTGTTGATGAAGTCACCGTCTATAGCTGTAAATTTACCCTGAAGCAGAACAGAGAACCTTTTACATTCATTTGATTACAACAATCTTATGCTCATATGATTGAAAATTCTATTCCATTAGACTGTACCAAATTCACATTTCCGTAATATTACTATTTTTGTACATTATTACCTGTCTTTCTGCACTGCTTATGCACACCCTGCAGTTACTGATTTAGCTGCTGAATCTCTGTTCTCAGTATGGTGGTTTCTCTCTCCGTCTGATTCTTTTCTTTCTGTGTGTCCTGGATACTGGCTTTCAGTTTCTTGACCACACTGTCAAGGTGCTCCACCTCAGCCACTTTCGCTTTGATATCTTCCCTTGACTGCAGGAAATCAGCTTCCGACTTTCTCAGAAGGTCATCTATTTTGCGTATTGCCTGTGAAGACGAAAAGCATTCCAATAGTGCCTTTTATGATGTACTTTTTATACTGCATCCTGCTATTTTGAGCTATAGGATACGTGAGATTATACAGCACCTCATTAGCAACTGGGTCAAGTACCCACATCTCCTCTAGGATCAAAAAGTTACAAGGACTTTAATTTAAAAAAGTCTGCTGAAGAGAAGATTCAGTATTACAATAAATACATCATTAATCAATACTTATAAGTTCAAAGGCAAGAAGAAATACTCCTGTAATTCTGAGAGAAAAGCGGGAAATGCAGTTTGATCTAAATGAATGCTTTTCCTTTAAAAAAAAGGAGGGGGAGAAGGTTTGATGAAAAGAAAAAAAATGAAGGGGTGATATTTAACCTCTTGATGCCAACTGCTACAGAGCTCTTTCATTTGGCACTCAGGCAAATGCTGTAGGTTAATGTGGCCATAGGGATATCCCAAAGCCATAGGAAAAAAGCTATGCTGCTACTTTTCTTTTCCCCTCATTGTTTAAACTTCTTACCTGTATAAGACAGAATTTAGACTGTTTTGTTATTGTCTGAAGATGCCACATACAGCTTGGACTGTGGATTTAAAAGAGACCTTTCCCTTAAGATACAGTACATTGGGTTTAATTTTTTTCTGCACAGTTCTTAAGTGCATGTTGCAAGTTTATACGTATAAGTTTCCTATCAATTGAGTATTCACGAGTGACTGCGCTTCATTGGCTTGATGCCACACCTTGATTCTCTATCCTGCTCCATCATGCTTCTTTTAATCTGAATATTTAGTACTCTTTCATGTCTTAATTACAGCAAATTGCGCACAGTTGGCACCATTTCTTGAAATTAATCCCAGAGTACTTTGTTTCTGTCAAGCACAGTCAAAGCCTTAGAGAATAATAGTAAATGTTATTGCAGATCTAAATTTAAATGACTGTCTATGTATTTAACTTAAGCCTTTAATTATTCGTGCTGTACTGTTTTTGGTTCAAATGTTAAACATTCTTTACTGAGAATGTAAAATTGTTTCAGACACTTTGAAACTGGCAATGTTAACATGACAACAATTATTTGTATTAACATATTTTTTCAGGTGTGTAAAACTTAATAGACAGCGTATAATATCCTGCCACAGTAATATGTTTCCATTTCTTTCTGTTTATTCAGTAAATAATAAAAAGGTTTTAATTATGAGGAAGAGATTGTTGGGGAGTTAATTCCCTTCTGTTGTTCTTTTTCACTTAACAAAAAAAAAGTAGAAATTAAACAATCAACACTTCTTCTCATTAGCTGATTTCTAAACCATCTGTAGACAGTCTATACTTTGTACATCTCTTTCTGAAATCCACTCAGAAAATTTGAGTGATGTTGATTTTTATTATTTTCAGTATACTACTAAAAAAGGTATTAAAAGGATGGAATCAATTAGAGTATCTTAAATACTCTCATTACTAATTGAAATTAAGTATTTGGCAAAGCTCCCAAATAAGTACAAATTAATTATGCTCACTGTGTAGTTTAGTGCTATGGATATTATGCTATTAATAAAACCCAAACCTTTTCATCTTATGAACATTTTTTGTGCTGGAAGCATACACAGAGAAAGGTAAAGGAGTAAATAAAATTCCTGGGCCTATGTACCTTATATACTAAGAAGAAGTATGACAAGGTAGATTTCTGACATTTCAAATTAGTATGAACGGGATTTGCAGATAAAACTGGCAAATGCATTTATAAAAATATCTACAAACATAACATAAGAAGTCATATTACTGTAGTCATTTTATTTTTATCAGTATGCATTTTGACAACATTGCTATCACAAACTCTAACCTATCTTGAATTTAGAGACAAACAGCAGGAAAACATGTACTTACAAAATTTGTGATAAAGTATTTTTTTTCTCTAGAATTCATAACAAATATGTATGAAGCACTGCATGCCCAGCTCCTTCACATTCTATTTTGCAATGTGATTTCCGAAGAGATAGCCGTTTTGCTTGTTCTCATAGCAAAAGCATACCTGATCTTTTTGACTATAAAGTTTCCTGGCATCTGTAAGGTCTCTTTCAAGCTGTGTTATCTGCTGTTCTAGCTGAGCAAGTTCCACTTTGTGTTTCTGCTGGGAAGATATTACATCCAGGTGCAGTGACTGTAAGGTCTTGTCTAGTTTTTCAATTTCAAGAACATATTTTTGAGGGTTTTTTTTGTGTTTTTTTTGTTGTTGTTGTTGGTCAAGTATATTAGCAGCTTCAGCTTTTTGTTTCTGTATGATCTGCTCACATTCTTCAACTCCAGAGGATTTTTCATCGTATTGATTTTTCAACATCACAAGCTTATGTTTTAAATTAGAAATTATTGTACATTTTACCAGATGTCCTGATTCAGTTATCTATCATTTAAGAAATATAAATTATATGTCCATTTCCAGATTTCAAATGCCGAACATGTTGCTACTTGTTATCTGTATTTTATTTTTAGTGAAGAGAAATATTTGAAAAGATTTATTAAATTTACCTGTAAAAGAAATTTCTCATTTATAATCCTAAAAAGCAGAGTTATATCTTCATTACCTGTAAAGACACGATTAGATAATAGTGCTATTATTCTAACTTCAAGAAATCTATATAGCTACATGATTAATTTTGTTTAATTCTGGTTGAGCTAGTCAATTTATGTGATTCTGCAACATATTTACTTACATTTTTCTAAAGATTCAAGTGCATAAAGCTTTACATGAGTTGTCCATGACCAGTTGGTACCTGGCAAGTAAGATTGAACTTGAAATATGGCATTCTTTTATTGACAAATGTTTAAAAAGTATGGGACATATTCTGATAGGTATGACACATAAGATACACCGTTAATTAAATACAATTTAAAATATCAAGACAAGCTTCTGCTTTTCTAAAAAAAAACCAAACCAAACCCAAAAAAATCATTTTGAGGACTGACAATTATATCCTTCAGATTTCTAATTTTTAGGTATTTTTGTAGTAATCTTTTGGAATTTCTATTTATTAGGTCTTTCTTATGATCCTTCTGTGATAAAAGCAGTTCTTCTGTCAGCTGGTCAATCATCTTCAGATGCGTTACCAGCATTTATTTTAATCTTGGTATTTCTGAGTTCAGTTATAAGAATGTCAATATGGTTCACTTTTATTGGTTTGATAGTCAAAAATATGTCCAGTCAATATCATACAATAGCACAATGTATAAAAGCTATGTATGTCAGAGAATAAATAATCACATACATAAATATAGTTGCAAGTATTTCATTGCCATGTTTCACCTTGCTCCTAATCAAACTCTTCAGTTACTAGAAATGTAAATAAGTCTTTGAATGTCCCAGCTGTGGGGGTTCTTAGATAAGAAATACTTTTTATTTCTCTAAATGCTCAGTTTCTAAATATCTCTTCTTGCCTTTTTTAATACTGACACTGCTATTCTATAAATTGTCAATGTCCTGTTACACCATTAAACAAAAAGTTAATATTTTTATATTGACCATATATGTAAAACTTATACCTCTTCTAACAGATTTCCCATTTCACAACTTCTTAGTTAAGACTGAGTTCCTGCTAAAAAGAATGACATTAAAGAAACTGAACCAGTCGTCGAATTAGCTGTCCTAGGTGACTGATTTATATATAACTTAGAGCAGGAAACAAGTTTAAAGACAATCAGAAATGACTCTTAGAATGTTTCCCTAAATTCAATTTCTGACTTTCTGGAGAAAGGATCTTTCCTATGGCAGACCTCTTCAGATCTTCTCTTCAAATTTGGGACCTCAGCACTGCGGAACTTCTAAGAATTCAGAATTACCTCTGATTTTTTATGACCACTTCCTAAAACAAATATCTAGAATTCTCCTAAAGCCTCTTTTGAGCTTAGCTGTTTTCTAGGTAGTAGTGCAGCTATCTCACCAACAAACTGTGTGGCAAATGTACCTCAACAAGAACTATTTTTTCTTTTAAGATAAAAGTTCCAAATTGTTTGGTTATTTCTTTGAGATGTCATTTCTTTGAGTTCTTTTGAAATCTAACTCACTGAATTCCCTTTGTTCAGATAACACAGAAAGCTGTTTGACAGAGAGTTAAAAAAAATGAATTTTAAGACTAATGCCCATTTATTGTTTATTCTTCAGCAGTGAAAACTTGTTAGGATCTAAGACAGCATGTGGTATTCATCTATCCTTGAAGGTGGTTGGAACTTGCTTTTAATAGTCTTAAAAGAAAATAAATGCTCATGAGTATTTAAAAGATGCCCATGTCTATCAGTCCATGACTAACTAGATACATGTCTATTAAGCATAAAATATGCTTCTTCATACTCAAAATCAGAAACTAATATTTTTAATTTGAGAATGGCTATTCTACCTACCCTATACAGAATGATGAATTTTATCAAGTATTTCTTCTGCCCTATATTTTCTCCTCTAGCTGATGTTTATTATTCAGAAACACATTTACTTTACAACTACACAATTCAGATGCATGAAGAATCTACTATGTCTCCTGACAGGCTGTATTCAGTAACTTTTATTGTTAAAAGAAAACACATATTTTCTTAGAAAAAAATTTCTAGCTTGCTTTCTTGACCTTATCACTGAAATTCATTGTCTTCTGTTAGACCTCTGGTATCGTTAATTTTCTACTTCTGTAGTTGCTACAGGTTGTGTACATCATCCCATAACAGCTGTGCATAGTCAAAAAAAAAGATCTTGATGGACTGAAAAGAGTTTCCCTGCTCTCTTTCACTGGAAGTCCTTTTTATGTATGGTGATCATAGAATTATAGCATCATAGAATCATAGAATGCTTTGGGCTGTCTGGGCAACCTATCCCAGTGTTTCACCACCCCCATTGTAAAGAACTTTTTTCTAACATCTAATCTAAATCTACCCTGTTCTAACTTAAAACCATTGCCCGTCGTCCTGTCACTACACACCCTTGTAAACAGTCCCTCCTCAGCTTTCTGGAAGGCCCTCTTCAGGTACTGGAAGGCTGCTATAAGATCTCCCCTGAGCTTTCCCTTCTCCAAGTTGAACAATCCCAATTCTCTCAGCCTGTCCTCCTAACAGAGATACTCCAGCCCTTTGATCATTTTCATGGCCTCCTCTGGACCCACTCCAAGTAATCCACATCCTTCTTGTGTTGAGGGCTCCAGACCTGGATGCAGTACTCCAGGTGAGGTCTTATCAGAGCAGAGCAGAGGGGCAGAATCACCTCTCTTAACCTGCTGGCCATGGTTCTTTTGATGCAGCCCAGGGTGTGATTGGCCTTCTGGGCTGCAAGCGTGCATTGGTGGCTCATGTCTGGCTTTTCATCCATCATGATGATTCTTCATCTTCCCACCAAAATTCAGGGAGATTTTTCCAAAATAGATATTTTTGTCTTCTTGCTACCTCACTTACACTGGTGCTTCCTTCATGCTTACCTGAGGCATGAAAAATGTTATCCCATTTGGATGGACAACTAGTCTGAACACAATTAACTCTGATGATCCCTGCATGCATTTCCAATATCTTCTCAGTGATGATCTGACAAGATGTCAAATGCCTGACAAGATGTCAAGCATCCTTCCTGACTAAAAGCTCTTTTATAGAGTGTATTTCAGTAAACTCAGTTTTGACACAGAACACAAAATAAAGTTTGGGTTGTGTATGAAAGATGATCCAGCTGAAAAATCCTCCTGCATTCTTTTTTTCTTTTTTTTTTTTTCTTCTTCTTTCATAGCTCCAGGCAAACTCCTTGGTCTGCCTCATTTTGTGGTTGCAGAAGCAGAAGTGTCTGAACAGCACGTGGATATGTTTTAACATTTATGGCCCTCTGAATCATGATGGATCTTATCTTCCTTCTCAATTAAAAAAAAGAATATCAGATATCAGAGTCTTTTTTTACCCCTAAGTTAATAATATTTTCAGAATTGTGAGGTTGTTTTCTGTATAGTTAGCTTTATTCATCGGCTGGCTGCAGTCTCCTATCTTGTCATTAATATCTGTGTTTTTCTTCTCTAACCAGGATGCTTTCTAAATTAGTGTATCTGTCATTTATTATTGTAGGAGTGTGAATTTGAGCCAGATAGTAAAGTTTCCTTAAACACTTAGTATTTACAGTATCAGTTAGCCTATATTCTTGGAGGATCCAGTGTCTAGACAGAAAGGGGCAGGAGGGAAAGTCATTCTGGTTTCTAAACTAATTACAACAAATACCTAATAAATAAATATGGTATTAGATGTGGTTTATGAAGGTATTCCATCAAACAGAATTTATTATAAATTTGGCATAGGAGCTTCTGTTGGGCACATGTTTTGAAGATCTTGTTAAACATAGTCACTAATGATCTGGATGATGGGGCAGAGTGTACTCCCAGAATTTTTGCTGATGATGCAAAACTGTCAGGAATGGCTGATATGCCAGAGAGTCATGGTGCCATTCTGAAGGACCTCAACAGGCAGGAGAAATGGGCTGACAGGAACCTTATGAATCTCAAAAAAGGAAAGTGCAAAGTCCTGCAGCTGGGGAAGAACAGCCTCAGGCACCAGTACATGTAGAGGCCACCCAGCTGGAAAGAAGCTTGACAAAAAAGGCCCGAGGTTTCCTGGTGAACATCAAGTTGAACATGAGTCAACAGTGTTCCCTTGTGACAAAGAAGCAAAATGGTGTCCTTGGCTGGATCAGGCAAAGGATTAACAGCAGGTCCAGGAAGGTGATCCTTTCCTTTTATTCAGTGCTGCTGAAGCCACATCCGGAGCACTGAGTTCTGGACTCCCCAGTACAAGAGATATATATATATATATATATACTGGAGAGAGTCCAATGAAGGGCCACAAAGATGATTAGGGCACTGAAGCATCTCTGCTATGAGCTGGGATTGTTCTGTCTGGAGAAGAGAAGGCTCAGGGTGAGTCTCATTGATCCCTATAAATCCCCATAAGGAGGGTATAAAAAAGATAGAGATGGGCCTTTTCCAGTGGTGCCCTGTGTCAGAACCGAAGGCAATGAGCACACACTGAAACACGTGAGGTTCGCTCTTGAACTGACCATGACAAATACTGACACAGGTTACCCAGGGAGGGTTGTGGAGTTTCCCTCCTCAGATATATTCAAAAGCTATCTAGTCACAGTCCCAGGGAACCAACTCTAGGTGGCCCTGCTTGAGCAGTGGAATTGGACTAGATGGGGTCCCGTCCAATCCCAATCATTATGCATCTCAATTTGTTCTTCCCGCGTATGAGTTCTGTATAGTGTTATGTGTTTGATGCAATGTTTTTCATTCATTGATAGTGGCCTCAGATGATTGCCATAATAGATAGTAGTGAGTTCCAATTTGTAACACCATACAGACATGAAATATTACACTTGAAAGTAGTATGCAGTTTTTAATATAGGAGAATGTTTATTAATGTGGAGATAAACCTTTCCCATTCTTGGCCTCAGGAGAGGGAAATTTTTTTCCAAAGTGTGAAACTATGGAATACTGACCATGAAACACTAAGACAATAAAGGCCATAAAAATATATTTATAAATAGTATCTTGATTTTTAAGAATTTTGATGACTAGAAAGCACTGGAAAAATGGAATATTACACTGTGCCCCAGAGATGGTGATTTGGAATGCAGAATAAAAACCATAGTTTTGTAGCTCTTAAAGTTATTTATTAGCTATACAAAAGTATATGAAGTAGAAAAAAAATAAGGTTATACCTATGGAAGGAAGGTATAGATGTATAGATAGACAAATGTAAAAGCATCAGAGAACACATGCACACCATATAATGTACAGAGGGTCTTAAGCTTAAATACAATTGATTTACTACAGCCTAATAGGTTACCACTATCAAATGATAAACCACAACTGATCACTAGTGTAATCTTAACTCGCTCCAGCTGTATGCATTAGTATGCATTTTCTTCAATAGTCTGTACTGAAGTTGAAATGCAGTAACATTTTTGGAGATGTGCCTATAACTTGAATGAAAGTACGCATCTATACTTTAAACAGTACTTTCCTAGTACTGTTTAAGAATTACAATACATTAGTGTACTTCTAAGTTGCCACAAATATAACTACATATAAAAGAAGTATTTTAAAAATCCAGTCAAGTTTAATTAATCTTACTTATATACTTTACCAACTTGGTGAGAAGACTAGCATTTTTAGGCCTATGAGTAATACTGAACAACCAAATATTTCTGAAATATTCTGAAATTCTCACATTCCAGTCTTTGGCTTATAAATGAAGAAAAAGATGGATGCAGAGTTAAATCAACCCACCTTTAAACCCCATTATGGTTGAAGGGCTACTGTGGCTGCCACTTGTGTAGAGAGGTGAAGATCTACAGAAACTGAGCTTAAAAATTATTGTAATAGAGTGATCAGCTCCCTTTAAAAGAACCAGCGCTCTGCCTAGAAAGAAACTAGATCTAACCAGGACCATTTCATAACTACCTGCCAAGTGGCAGCAAGTACTAGCAAAATTTCCATAGATATCTGCTAGCTGAGGTGGTGAAGACTCGTATCAGGCTGAGAAATTAAGGTGAAATATGTTTACCATGTTATCTTCAAGTGTATTCAAGTGCACAGACGTTTAATCTGCAAGCATCTGTCTGTTCATTGACTACTGAGTTAAAATTATGGTTAGGAAAAATATGATGTTTCATTTCTGAGTTGCTAAAATTAAATGAAAAAAGTCTGATACAGAAGAATAGAATTCTTAGCTGGGGCACCTAGTGAACACATTTTTCAATAGCTCCTTCCTTGAAGGGCTTCCAAGGTCCTCTGAAGGTACTTAAATTTCTCTATGTCTTTCCAGACAAAAACATTCCTTTCTTATTTTGATATTCCTGATAGTTCTGAATCTTCAGAAAAAAAAGTCACAAAAATGTTACAGAAAGAAAGCTGATATTTTTATGCACATTTTGTTTTGATCAAGGGAAATTTAAAAGGGACGATCAAAAGCAGTCAACATTTCTTCTTCCAAAGGTGTGAAGTGTTTCATTCACTCCCTAGCAAATATGCAAAGTGACCAGCAGTGAAACAAAACAGTGATAAAAGGCTTGGAAGGCTTAAAACAGGAACTTCATCTTGGTGACATCTGAAATTTCTATATTCTGGTACCATTTGTATCTCATATAACAAAAATTATAAAACAGAGAATGCTCATAAGGTTCAAAATAATCAAGAAACCTGTTTCTTTCCAACTAATTAATGTGAAATGTCAACAGTGAGATTATTCCAAGTTCCCTTCCCAGTATGACAGTATTATCAAATAATAAGCTCAATAAGGGCAAGTGTAGAGTCCTACATCTGGGGAGGAATAACACCAGGCTCCAGTACATATTAGGGGACATTCTGCTGGAAAGCAGCCCCATGGACAAAGACCTTGGAGTCCTAGTGGACAGTAAGTTGTCCCTGGGACAGCAACGTGCCCTTGTGGCCAAGAGGGCCAGTGGGATCCTGGGGTGCATTAAGAAAAGTGTGTCCAGCAGGTAGGTTCTCCTCCCCCTCTACTCTACCCTGGTGAGACCACACCTGGAATACTGTGTCCAGTTTTGGCCTCCCCAATTCAAGAGAGAAAGGGACCTACTGGAGAGAGTCCACTGGAGAGCTACGAGGATGATTAAGGGACTTTAATGTCTCTCCTATGAAGAGAGACTGAGAGAACTGGGGCTGTTTCACCTTGAAAAGAGACAGCTGAGACAGGACCTTATTAACATATATAAATATCTGAGAGGTGGGTTTCAAGAGGAAGGGGACAGTCTCTTCTCAGTGGTGCCCAGCAATAGAACAAGAAATAATGGGTTTAGAGGAGAACACAGGAAGTTCCACTTCAACATGAGGAGAAACTTCTTTACTGTGAGAGTGACAGAGCACTGGCACAGGCTGCCCAGAGAGGTTGTGGAGTCTCCTTCTCTGCAGACTTTCAAAACCCACCTTGATGCGTTTCTGTGTGGCCTGCCCGAGGTGATCCTGCTTTGGCAGGGGAGTTGGACTAGATGATCTCAAGAGGTCCCTTCCAACCCCTGACATTCTGTGATTCTATGAACTACTTGAATAGAAATGAAATAGAAAAAGGTAATGATAGACTTTGGGAAAGTATTTTTATTTATTTATTTACTGAAGTACTATGTGGTATTAATCTCTGGGCAACAATTATGCTTCTTTGCTGAACTTTGACTTTATTTTTGCAGATTTGTGCAGCTTGCTTTCAATGAGTATGTAGTTTACCCTGTCTTTTGCATGATCTCTGAAAAAAAAATAAACCCACAAAACTATTAGGGCACTATCCTAGGACACATAGCTTCAGCCACTCCTCAGGAGAGTGAAGCAGTCATTTAATCCAGATCTACCATACTTTTGCAAAAGTTTAGTTACTAGAGTTTAACAGAATGGAAGACCCTCTTCTCCTTTCTTCTACCTTACTTTAAATGAAACATATGACTAGTGAAAGGCCCAAGAGGATAAACTATATACTACATTTTCTAACATTCCCTATTTACCAGCTTAAACAAATTTATCTTTCATTTAACCTGCTACTTTTTGTGAACTCCATTATGAGGCTTATAATTCTTCTGATAGTGGGTTAAGGGAATTTGGAAACCTAGGTCAAAGTTTTCACCTTCGAAGCTTGCTTCCT
This sequence comes from Apaloderma vittatum, assembly GCF_000703405.1. Classification (NCBI taxonomy): domain Eukaryota; kingdom Metazoa; phylum Chordata; class Aves; order Trogoniformes; family Trogonidae; genus Apaloderma; species Apaloderma vittatum. The sequence goes on along the minus strand of NW_009735610.1, from coordinate 3,847 downwards.
GAATGTTAGGTCTTACCAACAATCAGCTTCATAATGGTAAGTCTCTGTGGAACTAGTTCTGATTTCAAAATTTTGAAACAGTTTACTGTAGTGTTACACTGGAAATTTGAAAAACTTTCTGGGGGTACTAGTTCAAATGCAAATCTGGTCTGCATCCCAATGCAATACCTACACAAGACCTGATACCTATGTCTGTATCAGCCTCCTGTTTTCTATGTCCTTGCTTTCCATGGAAAACAAGTATGGCCCAAGGAAGCCGGTTGTGTTCAAACCAAGAACATGGTCTAACTTATCAGGAAATGAGGATCTAGTGGCATGACTCAGGTGAAAGTCAGTTTAGACGTCATTGTTTAATCAATTAACTAAGAGAGTCCAACTGATGTAGTGAGTATTCATACAGAGGTATATACATGTAACCTACTTCCAGATGTCTAAACCTTTTCTTGCATGCCTTTGCTATGATTTCCTGTCCACTTTGTACAGAAAACTCATGCACGACTGTGTGACAAGCAAATCACATTAAACTAAAGATGCATACCTAGAATTAAGTGTTTGTGGGATGACTAATTATAGAGAATCTGGAAAAAGATTCCTTCTGTGTACTTTATTTAGGAATAAAGCACATTTCAACTTCTATCAATTAAATATCATAGAGGCATAGAACAGTTTCACTTGGAAAAGACCTTCAAGATCATTGAGTTCAATCTTTGTCCTAGCCCTACCAACACCATTAAATCATGTACCTCAGCATAACATCTACCCTCCTCTTAGACATCTCCAGGGATGGTGACTCAACCACGTCCCTGGGCAGGCTGTTCCAATGCTTGACAATCCTTTCAGTAAAGAAATTCTTCCCCATATCCAACCTGAACCTCCCCTGGCACAACACAAGGCCATTTCCCATTGTTCTGTCACTCACCACTAGGGAGAACAGATCAACCCCTGCCTTGCTACAACCTCCTTTCAGGTAGTTGTAGGGAGAGAAAAGGTCTCCTCTCAATCTCCTCTTCTCTAGGCTAAACAGCCCCAGATCCCTCAGCCATTCTCATACAACACATGTTCCAAATCCTTTACTAGTTTGGTAGCCCACATCTGTACCCTCTCCAGCACTTCAGTGTCCCTCTTGTAGTGAGGGGCCCAAAACTGGACGCAGTACTCAAATTGTGGCCTTACCAAAGCTGAGTAGAGAGGAATGATCACCTCCCTGCTCTTGCTGACAACACCATTCCTGATACAGGCCAGGATGCCGTTGGCCTTCTTGGCCAGCTGTCCACACTGCTGGCTCATGTTCAGCCGGCTGTCCATCAACACCGCCAGGTCAGTCTCTGCCTGGCAGCTCTCCAGCCACTCCCCTCTAAGCCTGTAGCGCTGCTGGGGGTTGTTGTGGCAGAAGTGCAGGACCCAGCATTTGGCCTTATTAAAACTCATGGATTTGGCCTTGGCCCAGTGATCCAGCCTATCCAGATTCTGCGGCAGAGCCTCCCTGTCCTCAAGGAGAACGACACTTCCACTCAGCTTGGTGCTATCTGCAAACTTACTAAGGGTGCACTCTATCCCCTCATCCAAATCGTTGATGAAAATGTTAAACAGGACTGGGCCCAGTACCGAGCCTTCGGGGCACCACTCATGACTGGCCACCAACTGGATTTAACTCCGTTGACCACAACTCTTTGGACTTAGCTATCTACTCATTTTTTTACCCAGCAAAGCATATGCCCATCCAAGCCAAGAACAATCAATTTCTCTAGGAGAATGCTGTGGGCAATAGTGTCAAATGCCTTACTAAAGTCAAGGCAGACAACATCCCCAGCCTTTCCTTCATCCAGCAAGTCACCCTGTCATAGAAGGAGATCAGGTTGTTAAACAGAACCTGCCTTCCATAAGCCCATGCTTACATGCTCAGGAGTTTATACAAATATATGCAGCTAGTCCCAAAATAATAATAATAATTTAATCTAAACTCTTCCTATTGCTAGCATTTGTTCTGTCTGAGAGTTATTTATTTATTTATTTTAACATAGATGGTTTCATGGCTAATTAAACATTTCACTAGAGTATTCCATTTCTTGATTTCTCATCTTCTTCCTATGGATTATACAATTGTTTCTCTTGTCCTTGAACTGCACCTATGCTAATACAGTATTTTTATTACAAGGTAGCAGTATTGCAGACAAAAGTTTTTGTCCAATAATCATCCATCCTTAAGCTTTTGTTTAAGAATCCCAAACAACTTTTGTAAATGTATAATATCCAAGTTTAGCTTTCTGACAGTTTCCTCATATTGCTCGATATATTGGAAAGTAACCACATTGGTAGAACTTAATTAGCTGAATTTCAAGTTAAGGGAGCATGCATAAAACAATAAACTCATGTGGTGTTAATAAGCTAGTTTGAAGCAGGAGGGATGTTACTGACAATTAAACAGTTTACTACCATGTGGAGGTAGGTGCTCTGTTAGAAAAAACAGTTCATTTCTATTTCTCAGCAAAGATTTGGTTTTTACGCTATCATAGCTGTGTTGTTCTAATCACTGTGCACAATTGTACTCCCATTTCAGTTAATTAAAACCAAAACATAACACATGCTTCTGCCTCAGTACCCCTGCAAATCAAAGTTTTGATGGTGGTATCAATGTGGGTGCAATATAAGCTGTGCTGACAACATGTATAAGGACTTCAATTTGAGTATAAGAAGCCATTTGTCCTTCTCAAGTGCATCAATGTAAGTCACACTGACTGATTGCCCAGAAGTATTGTATGCAAATGCTAGAAATGAGGTATATCATCAATGATTGTAAGCCAGAAAAGTTAATATTGTTTTCTGGGTGTCTGTTCTGCTAACTGAAATACAGAGTAGCAGACAAATACGAGGAGGTTGCTACAACTATCTCCCTTTGAAAGGTGTCTCCTGAGCACTAACAGAGAAAGACTCGGTAATCAGGGAGTGTTTACGCCAGAAAGTAGCAGAGATGTCCATCTTGGCATACGATTACGGAACAGATGCTTTCAATAACATCAAAAAAGAGAGCAAAGTGTGGGATGCAGAATATATGAAGGTGCCACTTATGGGAAAGAATGATTTTTTTTTAAAGAAACATATCTCTATTTAATGTAGCTCTGGCAGTGTTATGCTGAAACAGGTACGTTAAGATGATTTGTCAACATTTGTGTGCACACATACTGAATGCTATTTTCTCTTCTCACTACAGCAGGTGTGCTTAGATATTGGGTTTCTCTTCAAGAAACAGGTGTTTTCATAAGTGGTTGCAAAATTTCCAATAATCAGAAAGAGAGTAAACAGGGAGGAGATTTTTAAAGACCAATGAATAACTCGGTGATTCACTGTTGTGGGTTAGGGCTGGGCTGGCCACTAATGTGGACAGATGCTCATAGATCTTAGGGGCCTGATGGATTACACCCTAGAGCGCTGAGGGAGCTGATGGATGTGGTTGCCAAGACACTCTCCATCATCTTTCAGCAGTCCTGGTTAACCGGGGATGTCCCAGTGGACTGGAGGCTGGCAAATGGAGCGCCCATCTTCAAGAAGGGTAGGAAGGAGGATGCCGGTAGCTACAGGCCTATCAGTCTTACCTCAGTGCTGGGAAAGGTGATGGAACAAATAATCTCAAGAGCCATCACAGAACAATTAAAAGCCAACAGAGAGATCAGGCCCAGTCAGCATGGGTTTGTGAGGGGCAGATCCTGCTTGAGAAACCTAATCTCGTTCTATAACAGGGTGACCTGCTTAGTGGATGAGGGAAAGGCTGTCAATGTAGTTTACCTGGGCTTCAGTACGGCCTTTGACACAGTCCCTCATAATATCCTTATGGCTAAGCTGGCTGCCCATG
>NW_009735609.1:0-6380 GCF_000703405.1 Apaloderma vittatum | reverse complement strand
TTTTTTTTTTTTTCTCTCCATTTTGTCCTTTTACCCCATTAGTTCTACGAAATCAGACACTACATAGGGAAAAGCCAAGCACACAGTGGCAGGAAAAACAAGTATGCCATCCAAGCACAGGAGTTTAAACTCAGGATTCATTTTCCACATTTGAATCAAAGCTCTTGCCAAAACTTATCCTCACTGCCTGAGTTTGTTCACCTGAGGAATGAGAACCTTTACACGTACAGTGTTCTTCTCCAAGGTTATTCTGAAATTATTATTTGCAAAACACTCAGCAGATTAGAAGCATTACAAATATTAGATTCTATAGTATAAGCTCTCACAAGAAGAGCAATATCTGAAGGTCTTAAAACTATCATGAGGTTTCTGTAGCCTGTTTTATATGAGCCCAGGCTTAAACAAGAGTCTGGCAATCTGTATTAAAGTTAACATTACATTATGTGTAGAAGGATAATTCATACATAGAAAGAATATTTAGTCATCTCTAGGTACATATATGGGATTTGAATTTTTAGCTCATTCATCTGGTCCTACTCAGTTTTATCAGGAAGTGTAGTGATAAGACAACAGATAAGAGTTTAAAATGGAAAGTGAGTAGATTTAGACTAAATATTAGGAAGAAATTATTTTCTGCGAGGGTGATGAAGCATTGGAACAGCTTCAGAAGAACATTGCCCATTGTTTAGAAGAACACTGCCCAGAGAAGTTGTAGATGTGTGTCGTGTCCCCCCCTTCCCCCTCTAGAAGTATTCAAGGCGAGGCTGGATGGGATTTTGAACAAGCTGGTCTAGTGGGAGGTGTCCCTGCCCATGGCAGGGCCATTGGAACCAGGTAATTGTTAAGACCCCTTCCAACACAAATCACTCTGAGATTATGTTCCAAACTACAGAAAGAATAAAGAAACAACTTTATCCAGGCAAAGAAAAGTGTAAACAATATTTTTAAAAGTTTAAAAAGGGCTATCTGTGTGCTTAACCTGAGAAGACAGCTAAACGGAACGAGACAAAGAAAGGTATTCCTTTTCCCAGGCGTACCATCCTCCTGAAATTTGTACCGAACAGAATACATACAAGAAATGTGTTTACCAATGTGGTACGAGTCACGCTCCCAGCTGACAGTTAGAAAGACTAGCTCCCAGAAACAAGAATCTAACTTTCAATTCACAGGAGCATGACTGTGGTGTTATCTCCTGTTAATAGGAGGCAATGGGGATTAGAATATGTGATCAGCAGTTGCACGCCCTACACCATCCTCCAGCATCAACATATTGTCCAACTCGGAACAAGCGAGTTCTGTGCTGTGGTTTACCTCATCTAGCAGAGGTGTGAAGCTTTCACCTGCTTCAGATTGTTATTACAACACTTAACATTTGTATAAACAGTTTGGTCTAGACAGAACATGAAAGGCACTTGAGGTGGACAAATCCTTCTGTGTTATCTTAACTCATAAAATCAACAAATTTCATGTCAATTGTGCCAACCTAAAATTTATAATCACTGAGAAAGGCTGGAAATTATTTTAATAAAAGCCTCCACTCAATTCTCACGTACATTCATTTCCTACAAGCAAAATAACACAGCATGAGAAAATATGATGCAATATCATCAGCCTTACAAAGTAACCAGTACTTAGCGTAGAAAAAAAAAATCCATAAGCTAGCCCCACTCCTTTTCATTTTGAACTTAAGTTATTGCTGTAAAAACATACAACTATAATAATGCTGCAGAAGGACACAGTCATGCTTCACCTACAACTCTGCATTCATTACGGGTCAGCAGTCACCACACCACAGCAAAAATGTAATTGCTACTGCAGGCCCGCAGAGCAGAAGAAACACAGTATCTCCAAAATATAACATTATGGAAAGAGTCCAGACATTGTGTCTCATCAAACAAAAGGCATCACTGCAGTAATGAATTGACTTTAGAAAGCAAGAAACACACGCATCACAAAAGTTGAGTTTCTTGCAAAGATATCTGAAGTGTCATCTAGATTTTTTTTTTAAAGTAATAAATGGAAGGCAGACTGTCCTTTCCATAAGGTCACAGACAACACCTTATTGTGACTTTTCCCATTTCCCTTAAGTATATTTAATAGCACCTTTTGATATTCTCCAAAGAAATGACAGAAAAGTAAGAGTAAAGACAGGAAAGGATGCAAAACAGAAGCAGCTACCTATAATCCCAGTCCCAGGATTCATACAGTTTAGAAAAGGGATTCCAGTACAGAATTTTGCACTACCAGGAATACACATTCAAATAGCTGGAAAATGACTAGTCTTGTTTTCTAACACAAAATGTCACTCTGTTACAGTTTCCCTGCAACTCCACCAGCATGAGCAGCAGGTGAGTCCTTTGTCATTTACAAATTTTGCATTTATTTTGTCGTGCTGTATACGTCCAGGGAAGTCAACCAGGAGAGGAAGGCTCTGCTCTGCTCTCTTCAGCCTCTGCCTTCATGGAAGGAAACAAAGCAAAGCAAAAGAGCAAAAGGTGAAAAATAACGTGCTGGGCAGAGTTTGGATGCAGAAGAATGCCATCTGAGTCATTTTGTGTTACGTACTCTGTCCATGCTACTGCCTCTACTTTGCCAGTTACTCTCAGAATTTAACACAGTGGCTGAGGGCAGCTGAGCTGAAACCCCACAGGGAAGCGGTCGTAACACACAAAGCAGCAGAGAAAGGGACTAGAGAAGAAATTTCCCTGCCAGTAACAGGGCAATCCAGGCAGAAGGTCAGAAACCAGCCCGAGGCTCAGAGAAGAAAAGGTCTGGATGAGCCCTGTGGCCTTGGGAGTGCAGGGGAGGGGAGGGAGAGCAACAAGTAAACAAAGTGTCATGCAGAATCCCCCTCTGCCTCCACCTGCCTTACTCAAATAAATCACTTCACTTTTCAGAGAGCAGTACATCTCCTTACCCCTCTGGATTAAAAGCAGACTTAAATGAAAGTTTGTTAATAGACTGCCCTCTCCCTGGGTCATTCCTGATGCACAGCAGCTACCCACATGCAGTGAAACTATGTTAAGGATGCCCTTGACTAAAAAGGAAAGGTTCATTCCTAAATAAAATGATAGCTTTAAAGGCAATCTAAAAGCTTACTGGATGTGGGATACATTTTTCATCTTGCTCCTACAGAGTTTGACAAGTGTCTCCCTGAAACATCTACCAGCCTTTTGCCATCCTATAGTATGAGGTGAACTGAAATTCAAGGTCTCTGGTCTCCCATGCAAAAAAGAGACAGAAGGACAGCAGGACAGTCGTTTCAGAATACAATTTTCAGGCTGTGCACCAATGAAAGAAAGCTAAGTCCTTATCAGAATTCCACTAAAATTTCAGGAAGCAATGATGTTTCTATCCCAGCACCAAGTATGTTTTTGAAGATTTCATTTGCCTGCCTACATGCTTTGCATAATTATCACACTATTAAAAGAGGGGAAGCTAATAATAAAAAATAAAGGCTAATTTACATTTCACTGCATAATACCAAAGAGATAAGTAGGTAATTTTAAAAATAAGTTAAAATATATTACATGGATAAGCAACATTGCAAAAATACCCATTACAAAAAAGTTCAGAGCACGAGAAGCAAAAAAATAAAAACCACAATAAAAAACAACACCGAGAAGTGCTACTTCCATGGGAAACAAGTCAGATGAACAGGCCTAAATCAGAGATGCTAAGGAGAAGACATAGTCAACTACCTTGTTTATCACTATCCAAGTTGGTAGAAATCCTTACCCTCAGGAATCAAAGAAATAAGAGGAAGTCCCTGGAAAAAAAGCTATGTATTTTGTGGACTCAAACTACTTAATTACAGCATAGAAAACAGGTGTAACCCTGAAATGCCTTCTCCAGCCTGGATGAAACACCAAAATGACAATACTAAGGAACTTCAGTATCACCTGTAAACCGACATGTTTTACAACTAAAGAACATGCACAAACGCTCTCCTGAGCCAAAGCCTCCAGGTGATCTGTTTTTGCAGCCAAATTCTCTTCCTAAAGACAACAAGACAGATGCTGGTGCTGGGCATGGAGCATAAATCCACAGACTCAAACCCTGCCAGGCAAGAAGCCCGTGACATCAGGGCAAACTCAACAAAGCTGGCACATGCTCTCTCCTTGCACCTTCCGGGCCAATTCCCTGCTTTCTAAGTCTACAAAAAACCTCTCTCTTCAACTTCAAGCAGTAAAAAATCTCAGTGCTCAAAGGCATCCCTGACAACAGAGCACTGGAATCCCTTTTCGTGATTCACTAAGACATGAAAACATGGGTAAGGCAATAGCTCAGGGAAGATGGACCTCACAGAACTGTGGGTATGCAAACATCTTCCCATTCCTTCATAACAAAGCAAACTAGTAAAGTGCGAGTTAAACTGCTGACTTTTGTATTATGTCACAAGCTCATTCTAAGGTCACTAAACTTCCTCCTAATATTCTTGCAAGTGCTCACTTGTACTGAAACAAAAGGCAAACACTGCTCTGATAGTTTCCTTAATATAGACACTAGCACAATGCTAAATAACAGCATAAAAGTACTTCATCCCCAGCTTCCCCCAAGCAAACGAGCTTCAGAATACGTATATTAATAATCTGTCCTTCCTGGTAATTTTCCATTTCTTTTCTCTGTATAACACAAATGTGTTCCAGAAGGAAAACAGACATTTTGGATGTATACCTCCAAGCAAGTCTTGCAATTATTTTCAAAAAGCCTGCTAATAGCTCTGTAGGAGTAAAAAAAAAAATATAAAAAGTCGTATTGGGCAAAACCTAATTCTGTCCTTATTTCCTTCATTCATTAACAGCTGTTGTGCTGCTTTGCCTTTGGAGAACAACACAATTTTGGTAGCACTGCTTTTCTCTTAGCTTTTGTGCAGTAAGCATTTTGACATCCGATTACAACCAAACCCCATTTTTGAAGATGATATAGATGTTTCTGGGAAGAGCCTAGTAACACATTCACTAGTTCTCCCTTTCACTGAACTCTGCTCCACCAGCACTAGACCAGTAACTGCATTGGAAGGGGATGAAACAAAAGAAAAAAACCCAGAGACAAATCAAAAGGCCAACCTCATTTCACACAGTTAACAATAGGAACTGAGAAAGTCAGTGACATTTTTACGCCTCCCAATTAACCAAACTGCTCAAAGCTTGGAAGAATAACAAGTACATGAAAACAATCCTGGCATGTTCTTCCCCTTTCATGATTGCCAGAGTCATTTACTTGTTCTCCAAACCCTGCCTCCTAACAAGGTTTCATCTACAGGGTTGACCTGGGCTCTCACTTTCTGGCACCCACATTTTTCTTCCCTGACAGCCTCAAAGCTTGGAGGCAGCAGTGGATGCACATACCTGGGGAGCCAGAGAACCTCCCTTCCACTTTGTCACCAACTTGCAATACAGTTACTTGCTGAAAGCCACAGCACCTCACGTAAGCTAAAAATAGCGGCACTTACTTGCTTTGGTAAAGCACCGCTTTTTAAGGGTCTGTTATAGTAGCAGAACAATCAGAGCTTACTTTTAAACATTTAAACTGATAGTTCCTGGGGAATTTGCTCAGTACTCTATTCAATTCTTTAACAATCTGAAGAGAACTATCCAATTTAAAATTCTTGAAATCTCTCTTCACATTTCAGCGTCCCCAATGATGTAACAATTTCTTAAATAAAGCTAGTGATTGCTCATTAACAAATGCAAAGCCTTCACTGTAGTTTTTGCAGCAGCTTTGCTGGGAATTCTTGAATGCCTGAAGAGACAGTGCTCTACGGTGAAACAGCTTGTAGCTTGGAAGAGCTTGTTTAGCCTAACTTCTGTAACCTGTGAGTTGGCAGCAAGGCGGATGACCGGATATGCTCAAGGCTTAAGAGACACCAGCAGAGAGAAACCAAATACTGAGTACAGCTCCCAGTATCATCAAAGAAAACAATGCATCTATCAGTACCAGGACCAAGCGCAAGCACATGCCTTGCCTCCGCAGCTACTCCCACTTGCCAGTGGGACGAGGATCTGCATCCAAACAAATGCTGCCCTTTGCCTGGTATTTAAGGGGCTGCGTGCAGTTGTTTAGTTTGACTGTGCTCAAGGCTAAAACCAGCTCCAAAGCAGACACTTTCAAAAGCAAATACTGTGACATGAGCGAGTCAGGGCAAAAAAAAACGCCGGGAAAGCCTAGTTTTGGGGTTGACCAATGGACTTTTCTTTCAGTTTGGAGCTCGCATTCCCCAAGTGTCTCCCCAAAACTGGAATACAATAAGCACTTGAGCAATAAGGCCAGAGCTGCCAGGTGCACTGAAAGGTGCCCCATACCCGACACGTTCCACCACTTCTGAGCAGTGGGAAGCAGTTAACACCTGCACAAACCAACCTGGCTTTCCTGTCAGT